>NC_064859.1:56619613-56927113 GCF_024139225.1 Suncus etruscus | reverse complement strand
CATTTTATTTGTTTATATTGATTGAATACAGGAACTCATTTTTCTTAGTACATGAAACAAATGATGATAAAAGTTTTTATTGTTTGAACTGCTATTATAATTATGAAATCTCAGAAGCAATTGACAAATAAGTAATTTTTTCCTACATTTCTCATATTTATAAATATTAAATGTTTAATTCCAATTTTACCAAAATATATACATTTAAATTCTAATAATTTCTTATTAAATCAAATGATAGGGTTCATTTATCATATTTTAGGTTGATGTAATGAATCTGATAACTTTTTAATTTTAGGTTAATCTTTTGCTCACATATACTTGTTCTAAATAGCAAGAGAAATTGGATGTGACCTACTAATATTTAGGTTTTATATATAAACTCTTTACTAAGAAAAACTTTTGGCCTCTTGCTTTTCTTTCTTATTTCCTTGTTGAGTTCTGATACTGTATTAACTAGCACTTTTTATGAAAGTTTTTAATTGTTTCTGTTTTTTCTATTGTAAAGAAGAATTTGTATATTGTTGATGTATGTTTGTACAAGCCACTTAGATAAATTCACTGTGATGACTGTAATTCACTGTAATGTTGAACCTGGACATACCCCTGGACACTCACGCCCCTTGTCATGCTGGATAAAAAAGGAAAAACTTGGACAATTGTGATGGGGGGGCAGGACAGTGCCCAAGCAGTGCCTGTTGGTCTATGGAGGAACAAAGATTAAAGCATTAGAAAGTTGCTGCCTGCTTTGTATCTATTCTTTTCTCTCTCTTTCTTGATTCTGGGCCTCCTCTGTCACCTCTGGCTGGTAAATTTCCATATCTCTCTCCCTCTCTCGCAAAAAACCATGAGTGGCAGTGACAGACCTCATACTCCAGGAGGAATAAAAGTATACTTGCTTTCTACTTCTGTCTTCTCTCTCTCAGTCCCAGGCAGGCTGTGTTTACATGTTGGTGTCCCTGGGTGGGCAATAGATGATGATTATTCCTAAAATGATGACATATATTTGTTAAAAAACTTCTACTATAATTATATATGCTATATGATATCATTTTTCAGTAAATTTTACTTTATACATATTTGAGTTTATGTATAATAAAATTATGTAAAACAAAAATTTTATATTTTATAGTACCCTTGTTTATTATGATATATTATTAATTAACCTCTTAAATGTTTCATGCATTTAAAATAATTTTCCTTGATATTTGTATAATTAGACCAATTACACTGTATAATTTTTGATATTCAACATCGAATGCTTATGTTCCACAAGACTATGTTTGCTTTACTCTATAAATATGAATTTTAGTTTAAAACATGTTTCTATAATTATATTTATTTTAAATATTATTTAAATATTTAAATATTTTAAAATAAATTATTGTTGCTGTGAAATATTGTTGCATTTCAGGTATTTAACTTCATTCTTCTGTTTGTGTTGTAACTGCAATCGATAACGTTGTAATGTCTCTCCAATCCCAGGAAATATCACTTGTCCATTGCACCAATACAACACACACATATTCATCCTTTATCTTGTAATCAATACAACTTGCTAAATATAAGAAATAATTGTATTGCTTTTAGCCAGTTTACAATTGTTGATATTATTCCATATACCAGTGAAATGATCTAGAAATTAGCTATTACATATTATTTTATTTTGGATAATCACTTCAACTTCTATTTTGTTACAAAAGTTCATAATATCATCATCTTTACCAGAATATAGTATTTTAATGAGCATACTACAATGGCTATTTTATTGAATCGTCTCAGTGGGTGTTTAGCATATGCTAGCTTTGAACATAAGAATATCTATATCCATTTGAATTGTTTCACTGGATGTTTTGGAATCCTATTTTAATTTTTATTGTGGTAAAAGTGAATTACAAATCGTTCTCAGTAATATTTAAGGCACATAGTGACAATGAATGGGGGCATTCCCAACACCAGTGTTGTTCTCCCTCCACCCCTGTTCCCAGCATGCATCCCACATCTCCCTCCTTTACACCCCATAATGCTAGTGGGACTGTTCCCCACTTGTGCAGCTTGTGGGAGATTGGATATCTATTTTGTTGTCGTTGACTTTGGATTTGGTATTCAAATCTGATTTTTTTTTTTTTTTGGTTTTTTTGGTCACACCCGGCAGCACTCAGAGGCTACTCCTGGATCTATGTTCAGAAATCACCCCCAGCAGACTCAAGGGACCATATGGGATGCCGGGATTTGAACCACCGTCCTTCTGCATGCAAGGCAAACGCCTTACCATTGTGCTATCTCTCCATCCCCAGTCTGATCATTTTGTATTTCCACTTAATGAACATATGACTGATCTTGGTACCACAGGGGATGGGAAGGCAAACAAAATAGAAAAACTAAAATGAGTCTGTCTAGGTGTTATAAATATCTATTTAGAAGAAGGAAGGAAAATAAGAAGAATAAGGTAACAATACAACACAAAAACGATAAGGGAGCAACAACAAAAGTACAAAAAATAAAAAAAGAAATAACCATAAACCAAAACCATCAGCTACCACAAAAAAAAAAAATCAAAAACCAAAAACAACAACAAACCAAAACAAGCAAACAAATTAAAAAAAGACCAGCAACTTCTTAAAAAAGGGTTGTGTTTCTTCTTTCTTTCTTTCTTTCTTTTTTTGCATAGGCACTGTAAATATTGGGGAAATCTTTTTAATTTTAAGGAGTCCTCATACAGTTGTCTGTAAAGGGTGTATGAATTTATGGTTTCACCAAACAACAGTTTTTTTTTTCTTTTACTACACATTCTTGTTAACGCTTGTTTCTTTTTACTTTCTTTTTTTTTGTTTTTGTTTGTTTGTTTGTTTGTTTGTTTTGCCACCCGGTGGCACTCAGGGGTTACTCCTGGCTATGCGCTCAGAAATCGCTCCTGGCTTGGAGGGACCATATGGGACGCCTGGGGCTTGAACCACGGTCTGTCCTAGGCTGGCTAGCGCTTGCAAAGCAGATAGATGCCTTACCCTAGAGCCACCTCTCCGGCCCCCAACTCGTTTCTTTTTTTTTTTTTTTTTTTTTTTTTTTGGTTTTTGGGCCACACCCGGTAACGCTCAGGGGTTACTCCTGGCTATGTGCTCAGAAGTTGCTCCTGGCTTGGGGGACCATATGGGACACCGTGGGATCGAACCGCGGTCCGTCCAAGGCTAGCGCAGGCAAGGCAGGCACCTTACCTTTAGCGCCACCGCCCGCCTCCCTCCCCAACTCGTTTCTAACCTTTTGTTACACAGGTCATTTTCTATGGCATGAGATAATACATATACTTACTTTTTATTTTTATTTCCAAAATAATAAGTGATATTGGATATGTTATTTTATTTTATTTTATTTTTGGGTCACACAGGCAGCGAACAGGGTTACTCCTTCCTATGCACTCAGAAATAGCTCCTGGCTTGGGGACCATCTGGGATGCAGGGAATCGAAGTGCGTTCTGTCCTATGTTGGCAGCATGTAAGGTAAATGTCCTACCACTCTGCTATAGTTCTCGCCCCTGAATATTATTTTTGTACCTGTGATTCATTTGCATCTTCTTTTTGAAGAAGAGTCTGTTTGAGTCTTTTGCCATTTTTAAATTTTCTTTATGCTTTTTTTCTTATTCGGCTTTATGAGTTCTTGTGAAAGTAAATTATTGCTAATATATCTAATGTATTGTAATAGAATATATGTCATTGGCTTACATATATACTATACTATACACACTATTTACAATTTATTTTCATTTGGAGGAGAGAGTGGAGTATTAGTAGGAATAAATACAAAGTCTCACACATGCAAAGCATATTCACCACCACTTGAAGCTAATGTCAGATGAATTCATCGTCTCTTTTTTTTTTCCAAATATACTATAGTATTTTTACTATATTTACTATAGTGCTTTATTTTGCTGAATTGGGTGTTTTATATTTTTCCATTACCCTATACTCCTTAGTTTACTGTTTTTTTAAATTGTACATATTTTAATATTTAAGATAATAACTATTGGATTCAGAGAGATAGCATGGTGGTAGGGCTTTTGCTTTGCATGCAGAATAACGGTGGTTTGAATCACATCCCATATGGTACTCAAGCCTGCCAGGAATGATTTCTGAGCATAGAGACAGTAGTAACCCCTGAGTGCTGCTGGGTGTAACCCAAAAACAAATAAACAAAAAAGATAATAACTATTATGTAAGGCATCACTTCATGGCTAAATCTTTAAAAATAACCAGAGGACCAGAGTGATAGCACAATGGATAGGGTGTTTGTCATGCTCTGGCCAACCAGAGTTTAATCTCTGACATCCTATGTGGTGCCCTGAGTCCGCAGGAGTGATCTCTGAGTTCAAAACCAAAAGAAATCTCTGAGAACCACCATGTATAACCTCAAAACCTAAACAAATAAACAAACAAATAAATAAATAAAAACATAAAATTGAGGTGGTCATATACTATATGCTTAGATTAAGAAATAATTTTATATGCCTAAACCTATATTTCTTTTAGTCATTGTTTTAGCAGAAAGTATATTTTTCTTTTCAACTTGCCTTCCTTTTGACCACTTTAGAAATAAATGAAATTTTCCTATGGAGCTCATAAATCAATGATGATGATGTTATTATTTAAGCAGCAGCATAGGGATAGAAAAAGGAGAAACTTGGAAGAAAAATGCTTCTAGGTGTTAGTTATAGCCACTATAAAAATCCAAGCATATCTTCTTTCTTTATTTTTTGTAAATGCTTGTATACATTATAAATCCATGTCACTATATTGTGCCCATTCTACAATGTCAAAAATATCCCTATCATCATCTATCACATATACTTATCTTACTCCTTTACTATGAGTACATTCTACAGTTAAACAACTATCAAACAATGCCAAAAATTAAATGTAAATGGATTCAAAATTAAATGATCAATTTCTTAAAAGTATTTTGAATAAACTTATAAGATAATGTCATTAGATTTAGTTTAATACATTTGATAGTATTATCAACTCAACAGAGTTGAGGAACTAGGGAAAGTGAATGTGCTAATTTGTGTTTAAAACTCTTAAAGAGATAGTTCCAACTCTAATTCTCTCTTCTTGACTAAAAAATATGCCCCTTAACATTGCTATTTATATATACAGAGCTACATAATAATGAGAATAAAAGTAAAAATAGGCATAAATGGCAGCAGGATTCAATGTGCATTCAGAACAAATAACAATACACAAGCCTATATTTTGTGCAATACTAAATTTAATATATTTTTATACTATATATTATCTAGTCCCAATTACTTTGAACATGGTGCAACAAATACTGATTAATCTTAATTCTAGTACAATAGTTAAATTTAAAAGTGATAATCATTAATGTTACTTTAAATTTGACAAAATGAATGAAAAACACTAAAATATAGGTAGAAATTATTCCATAAGTTTTTGGAGAGCTTTTTTCCTAGCATTACTTTTATAAAAAATAAGGTAAATATTATTATTTATATTCATAAATTTTAATTAAAATGTAACTAGTTTATTAGCAATATCTGTATTCAAACTTTAAGTTAATGGCCTAACAGATAATTTTTTATCTTTTTTTTTGTTTTTTTTTTGGTTTTTGGGCCACACCCGGTGACGCTCAGGAGTTACTCCTGGCTATGTGCTCAGAAGTTGCTACTGGCTTGGGGGACCATATGGGACACTGGGGGATCAAACCACGGTCCGTCCTAGGCTAGCGCAGGCAAGGCAGGCACCATACCTCTAGCGCCACCGCCCGGCCCCAATTTTTATCTTTATCCAGGTTCTAATCTGACTTTTCAGGATTATATTTAAGAATACTTTTTTCTGAAGTATTTTTAGTTATTGAGGGCTGGACTAGATGGCATTCCCACCAGCAATAAATGAGAGTTCCTTTTTCCCACATCCCTTCCAGCACTGATTGTTCTTGTTCTTTGTGATGTATGCCAGTCTCTGTGGTGTGAGATAGTACCTCATCATTGTTGTTTAGATTTGCATCTCCCTGATGATTAGTGGTGTGGAGCATTTTTTATGTGCCTTTGGCCATTTGTATTTCTTCTTTGAGAAACTCTCAGTTCATTTCTTCTCCCATTTTTTGATGGGGTTATATTTTTGCTGTTGTTAAGTTCTGTGAGTACCTTGTATACCTTAGATATTAGCCCCTTATCTGATGGGTATTGGGTGAAGAGCTTCTCCCATTCTGTGGGTGGCTTTTGTATCCTAGGCATTATTTCTTTTGAGGTGCAGAAGCTTCTCAGCTTTGAGCTCCCATTTGACCCAGCTATACCACTCCTAGTGATATACCCTAGGAGCACAGAAATACAATACAAAAATCCCTCCTCACACCTATATTTATCACAGCATTATTTACAGTAGCTAGACTCTGGAAACAACCAAGATGCTCTTCAAAAGATGAATGGCTAAAGAAACTGTGGTACATATACACAATGGAATATTATGCAGCCATCAGGAGAGATGAAGTCATGAAATTTTCCTATATATGGATGTACTTGGAATCTATTATGCTGAGTGAAATTAGTCAGAGGGAGAGAGATAGACACAGAAGAGTCTCACTCATCTATGGATTTTAAGAAAAATTAAAGACATTGAAATAATTCCCAAAGATGAGAGCTAGAACGACCAGCTCAAGATATAAAGCTCACCGAGCCTAGTTAAAGAAATAACTAAGCTGAGAACTATCATAACATGTCAGTGAGTGAGGGATGTAGAAAGCCTGTCTTGAATAGAGGCAGGGTGTGGGGAGGCAAGAAATGGGGCATTGGTGATGGGAAGGTTGCACAGTGAAGGGGATGTTCTTTTTATGACTGAAACTCAGCTACAATTATATTTGTAATCACGATGTTTAAATAAAAAAATTATTCAAAAAATAAAAATAAAGTATTCATAGTATAGGAAAATTTTGATTGTAATGCTCTACTGTTCTAAATATTAATTCCTAAGTAGAATAGTAAGACAAATAGGTTATATTAAATATGGGTTCCAGATATAGAATATTTTAATTAGTGTGAAATGATATAGAAAATGATATTTTCTATTAACCAGATGTGTGTCTTTGGAACAGTGACAATTAAGTGATTTTTCACCATATTTTTTGGCAGTGTTGTTTGTTTTGTTGTTGACCTTTGTCAATTCTTAATATGTCTTGGATATTAAGTAGTTGTCAGATATATAGTTTGGAAATATTTTCTTCCATCAGTAGGGATTTTTCATTTGTTTGGTTGGTTTGGTATTTTTTTAATTTTTTTTACATTTCAGTGGTGGTTTACTTTTCAATACAAACCTTTCCAGTTTTGTGTGATGATTATTAGCATTATATTTTTGCTAATGGACATGAATCATGGAAGGCACAATCAAGCCAATATCATCTAATATATAGTACATTCTCTGACTTGTATTTGTCTTCAAGTCCATCTATATAGTTCTCTTCCTACAAGATTTTACTAATACAGCTTGCTAGTGTGTTCTTTAGCTCCTTCAACTTCATATGTATGTATTCTCTCATCTTCTAAATAGTTCATCTTTGAAAAGTTTATCTATTGATTTCTAGATATTGCTGGCTAGTGCTTCTTTATTTTCTATTGCCAGTTCAGTGCGCGTTAATTTAAGGCACCCATCGATCATGCTCAAGAATTTTGATGGGCTTGAAAATTTGTATAAGTATCTGTCTCTATCTATGACTGGAGCTCAGTTCCTTAATTTTCTCGTTGTTCCTGAATTTTGAGGATGTTAATGATGGAAATTTAGACCCCAGTTATTTGAGAACTGACCTATAAAGCTGTTTATTTCAGATGGTTATTATGTCTGCTGTTCAGATTTTCCTTCTCATGCAGTATTATTTAAATATGCCAAGGACAACATTGGTGATGGGAATTCCCCTGATTCAATGTCACTTTGTACCTAAAATATTACTGTGAAAGATATGTAATCCACTTTGGTCAAAATAAAAATTATTATTATAGAAAAAAAGAAAATCATCAATTATATACTTGGTTGCATTAACTGAGATTTAAGGAAATATACTTTCTGACAAATAGATGAGCACCTCCCACCTACCTCTGATAAAATAGATATATATGTTTAATGACTGCACAGATATACTAGTATCTGTTTGGAAGAAGGTAGAGTGGCTGCCCTAGGAGTGGGACTTAGGGACACAGGAAGAAGGCTCCAAGCTTATTAATGAAGGGTAAATTATAAAATGCATAATTTCTTAGAATATGCTGCATAATTATGAGATACGGAAAAGTGATCAGTGCAACTGTAATTGCTAATATGTACTTACAAATTCAAGACAAAATATTCTAGTATATCCATTTCCATTTGATGCATGTTTTAACAGTTATGCTTGTATAAATTTATGTATTCCATTGAATAATTCTTCAGTGCAAAGAAGCTAATAGTAAGATTATATTTTTCAGTTGAGGAGTTTTCTTTCTTATTAATTTCTCCTGGCTAGATATATTTTAAGTAGAAACAATAAATCCCACTGGCAGAGTTGTGTGAGAAACTAGATGCAACAGTTGATTCGATGCACCTATTATTTATAACTCTTTGAATTAATAAAATCATCCTGTTGCAATTGGAAATTGTAGTTTAATCGTGTTTAATAATAAGGTTGGTTTCCAAAAAATTTAAAGGAGTCAATTTTCTACCCTGCTCTTAGATGTGATAGTTATCTTCATCTCTTTTCATCAGCAGTTATATCCTTAGAATGACTCAGGCAATAATACTGTGTTCTAAAGGGCATGTATTAGTGAATTCAGAATGAAGAATACATATACTGATAAAGGAGTTATCATGGATGAAAGTGTTGTCTGATTTACAGGGTGCTTTTAGTGCCTATTTGTTGGATTGTTACAATGTTCTATAAAATATGTTCACATTTTCAAGTGAAACAATATGTAAAAAAATTAGAAATTATTTAGACTGGAGATATAGTACAGAGGGTGAGGTTGCTGAGTTGCATGCAGTCAACCCCTATTCAAATACAAGGATGTTTTATGGTTTCCCATCCCTGATAGTACTGATCCCTAAAGAGTAATAGAAGTAAGCCCTGAACACTACTGTTGTGATTCCAAAACAAATTTAAAATAAATATTTAGTGATACTTCTTAAAGTGACATAAAGTGAAAAAGAACAAAATGAATGCCAAATAAAATGTTCATTACAGTTTAAACTTTCGTCACCAACAAGAACCTCATCAACTCCTCATAAAACTTTGTATGATAAAACCATCTAGTTACTATGCGTCTCTGAAGAGATCTAATAATTTAAAGGAAGTTTATTTCTCTCTCTTACTTCACATTTTATCTCACTGAAGTTTTTGAAAGTCTCTTAAATTTACATCAGTGCCTCCATAATGTCAGAAATAAAGTAAGTTTTACTTTTAACATGACTTTTAAGTTGTGTTAAAGCTTTTAAATGTTTAAATCAGTCTTTCCTGTTTAAACAAGAAAAATTAAATTCTGTGATAATATTGATTGTTTTCAAGGGCATACTGAGGTGAAGCCAAGATCCTAGTGAGCGATGACCATCACCTTGAACCTGGGCCAGTGTTAGATCACTGAGCTTTGAACCAGAGACCTATCCACCGGATCCTGCTATCTTCTATAAAACCTGAGCCTGTCAGCAGGCGACACAAGTCGATGTGTCTCTTGCCAAATCAGAATTGACTGGCCAGTAGGAAGCTTGCAAGCAGCGGGAAATGTGGGTTAAAACATGTCAATAATGTTTCAGAGGAACCATTTCTCCCAAGAACTGTAGCTGTTGGAATGTTTTGACATTAATTCGGTAGAGAAATGCAGCATGTTTTGTGAAGCACTTCAAGAGTGCTGCTGCTAACTGCTGTGGTATATTGATCTTTCTGTTAAATTGTATGGGCGCACTTGGGAGATCATTGAGATTCAGGGAACAGGACAGAAAGGATTGGCTCACCCGACGGTCTCTAATGGTAATTGGTTTCGATCCTTGCACTTGAAGAATTCATGATTTACTTGGTTCACTTATGAACTGTAGATGCTAAATATTTTGAGAAGAAAATGTATAAGGGCTGTTTGTACTTTTTAATGATAGCACTTTCATACTTTAAAGTTCCATATGTACAGACATGTAACACTGCAAAATGTAAACCAACTCATGCTGTTTAAAATCTGATTTTTTCATTTATGCTTCCATTTTTTAATAACATAATTTGTTAGTTTGTTGGTTTGATTTCAATTTCCTTGTCAATGATTTTAAGTCTATCTGTTTTCTTTATAATCTTCACATAAACTTAGTTTTATTATTGTAATAAAATATCTTCTGGTGGTTAAATTTTCAAAAAGTATAATAGAAAGCAAGTGACCTTTTTATCATTTAGGCATACATACACTTTTGTTAAAATTTAAGTGAATCAGTGAATATATTAAACTTATTTAACATTTATTCTTCTATTTTAGCATATACCAATTATTCATCAATTGTGATATTACATGGAGATAATGCTGAGCTTTCACTTTGGAAAATATACACTAAAAAACTTTTCTCACAATAGTCAATATTAAATAACAATTAAAACAATCAGAGCCCAGAGAGAGCACAGCAGCGTTTGCCTTGCAAGCAGCCGATCCAGGATCTAAGGTGGTTGGTTCGAATCCCGGTGTCCCATATGGTCCCCCGTGCCTGCCAGGAGCTATTTCTGATCAGAAAGCCAGGCGTAACCCCTGAGTACCGCTGGTTGTGGCCCAAAAATTAAAAAAAAAATCAATTAACAATTTGAATTTCTATTTGAATCAATCATATAAGCAGTAGGGAATTGAATTACTGCTATCTCCTTAATTTTCTTATATTTAAAATATGTATGTATAGAGGCCAGAGCTATAGCACAGTGAATAGGGTGTTTGCCTTGCACACAGCCAACTCTGATTTGATCCATGGCAACCTCTATGGTCCTCAGAGCCCTCCAGAGGTGATTTCTGAGCACAAAGCCAGAGAAACCAATGAGTCCAAAAACCAAAAAATATAAATGTTTATATACATATACATATATTACATGTTTACAAGTATATGTACACATAATAAACAAATATACTTTTGATTTTATATTTACATATAAATATGTTTTCTTGTTATCTAAAATTATATAGCTACTTTGGTAAAATGCATATAAATTATTAACAAATACTTTAATTTTATCACCTCTAATACAATCTACAATCTACAAAATAGTAACTTAATATTACTAGTAGATTAATACTAAATTAAACAAAATAATATAAAATATATAAATAAATAAATAAATGAATATATAAATAGATTTATTTATATGAGTTATATACATTTATATATCATAGTATATAATATATACAATTTATTTAAGTATATAAATAAATATATAAAATAATTTTATAAAATATAAAATTTTATAATTGAAAAAGTACCTTATTTCTTTTCTTCTTAAATTATCAAGTTGATTTGTATTATGTGGTAACATTCATGTTTTGAAGCTAATACCAGAATTTTTGAAGGTTACTTTGAAAAGTAAAACTGCCTTTTAAACATTGTTTTAGGATCTAATTTTGTGCGGTTTTGTTTGCTCATTTTTGGGCCATACCCAGTGGCACTCAGGGGTTACTCCTGGCTCTGCACTCAGAAGCCATCTTTGGCAGGTTTGAGGAACTATATGGAATACGGGAGACCAAACCTGGTCAGTCGCATGCATGGCAAGTGCTCTAGCTTCTGTGCTATCATTCTGGCTTAGAATAGGATCTAATTTTAAGTGACAAATCAATAAAAAAAGAAGTATAGAAGCATAGTAAAAAAAAGATAGGCTAAAATTTGATACTTGTAAACATGCATTTATCAGGAGATTATTTATGAATTTCAATTAATTCATGTAACAAAAAAAGTACATTGTGTTTTCCACTGTGTTTAAATGTGAGATATTTACTGGACATTTTAGAAATAACTTAACCATTATAGCAAATAACTCTAGAGTTTCTTTGGAATCCCTTTTTCTATTTTTAGATGAAGGTAATATTCATGTGAATATAGCAAGGTGAACATGAGGCAAATCATGTGACTTTTTCCACTAGTGTAGCACAGTGAATTTACCTTGAGAATTCCTAACAGTACGTTGCAATATTATTTTCTGAAGATTCATCACTAGTGGAGAAAAGGGGATTATCCTTTCTGTCTATCCAATTCCTAGGTACTCATACAATCTGAAACTTATTTAGTTAGAGATAATTACTCTAACTAATATCCACTATTCTAAAAGAAAGTAGCTATGTCAACAATTTAGCAAAAAATAGAAGACATTTGTTACAGAATAGAGATGTATAGATTTTTAGTGGACTGATGTAAAAGAGAAACTTTTAACTAGGCAAAATAAAGTATTTTATAGTGTCTAATATCTTATTCTTCATATTTTTAAACAAAAAATTAAGTTTCTGTTTTATGTTCTAATATTACCAATGATTAAAATTAATTCATCTCACAGAAAGAAATTATTTGTATATATTTTATTTAAACACCTTGATTACATACATGATTGTGTTTGGGTTTCAGTCATGTAAAGAACACCACCCATAACCAGTGCAACATTCCCATCACCAATGTCCCAAATCTCCCTCCTCCACACACAACCCCACTTGTACTCTAGGCAGGCTTTCTATTTTCCTCATACATTCTCATTTTTAGTATAGTTCAAAATGTAGTTATTTCTCTAACTAAACCCATCACTCTTTGTGGTGAGCTTCAAGAGGTGACCTGTAACTTCCAGCTCTTTCTCCTTTGTGTCTGAAATTTATTATTGCAAGAATGTCTTTCATTTTTCTTAAAACTCATAGATGAGTGAGATCATTCTGTGTTTTTTATCTCTGACTTATTTAACTGAGCATAATATGTATATCCATGTATAGGAAAATTTCATGACTTCATCTCTCCTGACAGCTGCATAATATTCTATTGTGTATATGTACCATAGTTTCTTTAGCCATTCGTCTGTTGAAGGGTATCTTGGCTGTTTCCAGAGTCTTGCTATGGTAAATAGTGCTGAGCTAAATATATATGTAAGAAAGGGATTTTTGTATTGTATTTTTCTGTACCTAGGGTATATTCCTAGGAGTGGTATAGCAGGGTCATATGGGAGCTTGATTTCCAGTTTTTGGAGGAATTTCCATGTTGATTTCCATAAAGGTTGAACTAGACAGCATTCCCACCACCAGTGGATAAGAGTTCCTTTCTCTCCACATCCAAGCCAACAGTTTGTTCTCGTTTTCTGTGATGTGTGCTAATCTCTCTGGTGTGAGGTGGTATCTCATAGTTGTTTTGATTTGCATCTCCCTGATGATTAGTGATGTGGAGCATTTTTTCATGTGTCTTTTGGCCATTTGTATTTCTTCTTTGTCAAAGTGTCTGTCCATTTCTTCTCCCCATTTTTTGATGGGATTAGATGATTTTTCTTGTAAAGTTCTGTCTGTACCTTGTATATTTTGGAGATTAGCCCCTTGTCTGATGGGTATTGGGTGAATAGTTTCTCCCACTCAGTGGGTGGCTCTTGAATCCTGGGCGCTATTTCCTTTGAGGTGCAGAAGCTTCTCAGCTTAAAATATTCCCATTTGTTAATCTCTGCTTTCACTTGCTTGGAGAGTGCAGTTTCCTCCTTGAAGATGCCTGTAGTCTCAATGTCCTGGAGTGTTTTGCCTATGTGTTTTTCTATATATCTTATAATTTTGGATATGATATTTAGGTTTTTAATTCATTTAGATTTTACCTTCATACAAGATGTTAACTTGGGGTCTAAGATCAATTTTTTGCAAGTGGCTAGCCAGTTGTGCCAACACCAATTGTTGAAGAGCTTTCTTTGCTCCATTTAGGATTTCTTGCTCCTTTATCAAAAATTAGGTGATTGTATGTCTGGGGAACATTCTTTGAGTATTCAAGCCTATTCCACTGATCTGAAGGCTTGTCTTTATTCCAATACCATGCTGTTTTGATAACTATTGCTTTGTAGTAAAGTTTAGAGTTGGGGAAAGTAATTTCTCCCATATTCTTTTTCCCAATTATTGCTTTAGCTATTTTAGGGTGTTTATTGTTCCAAATGAATTTTAAAAGTGCTTGATCCACTTCTTTGAAGAATGTCATGGGTATCTTTAGAGGGATCACATTAAAACTGTACAATGTCTTGGAAAGTATTGCCATTTTGATGATGTTAATCCTGCCAATCCATGTGCAGGTATGTGTTTCCATTTCTGCGTGTCCTCTCTTATTTCTTGGAATAGAGTTTTATAGTTTTCTTTGTATAGCTCCTTCACATTTTTAGTCAAGTTGATTCCAAGATATTTTAGGTTGTGTGGCACTATTGTGAATGGGGTTTTTCTCTTTTGATAATTAAATATAATTTTTATTTTAATAATAGTGGCTTACATATCATTGACAATAATATTTTAGGTACATATTAACATAACATCAGGGAAATTTCCATCACTGAATTGTTCTTCCTCCACCGCCATTCCCGTCCTATTTCCCATAACCTCTTCCCTTATCCCCGGGGCTGCTAGAATAAGTGGTCCCCTCTGTGCCTAGCTTACTACTTAGTGGTCTTATACCTATTTGGTCTTGGTACCTCCCTTATCCCCCCCCAATTTGGAGGCTGGACTAGATAGTACAAGCTATGTGGTTTTGTTTGAAGAAAAGTAATAACCTGAAGAAAAAATAGAAAAAAAAGAACCAAATACTCCGGAAATGGGTGGAGTCCTTCTAGAGGCTGTCATTCTTGGTTTGAGAGATGAAGGGGAAAAAGAAGGTGAAACACCACAACAGTGCATAAAGAACTGTCAAATAAAATATCCAGTGAGCATTCCAAAACAAAACAAAAGGGTCTTCCTTACTTCTATTGGTGTATAGAAAAGCCATTGATTTTGGTGTGTTAATTTTAGTAGCCTGCCACTTTGCTATATGAGTCTATTGTTTCTAGAAACTTTTTGGTAGAGTCTGTAGGGTTTTCTAAGTAGTGTATCATGTCATCTGCAAACATTGAGAGCTTGACTTCTTCCTTTTCTCTCTGGATTCCCTTGATATCTTTTTCTTGCCTAATCACTATAGCGAGTACTTCCAGTGCTATGTTGAATAGGAGTGGTGAGAGAGGACAGCCTTGTCTTGTGCCAAAATTTAGAGGAAAGGCTTTTAGTTTTTCTCCATTGAGGATAATATTTGCCACTGGCTTGTGGTAGATGGCCTTAACTATATTGAGAAAGGTTCCTTCCATTCCCATCTTGCTGAGAGTTTTGATCAAGAATGGGTGTTGGACTTTATCAAATGCTTTCTCTGCATCTATTAATATGATCATGTGGTTTTTATTTTTCTTGTTGATTTTGTGTATTATGTTGATAGATTTATGGATGTTAAACCAGCCTTGCACTCCTGGGATGAAACCTACTTGATCATAGTGGATGATCTTCTTAATGAGGCATTAAATCCTATTTGCCAGGATTTTGTTGAGGATCTTTGCATCTACATTCATCAGTGATATTGGTCTGTAATATTCTTTTTTCGTAGCATCACTGTCTGGTTTAGTTATCAAGGTGATGTTGGCTTCACAAAAGCTATTTGGAAGTGTTTCCGTTTTTTCGATTTCATAAAAGAGTCTTGCCAAGATTGGTAGTATTTCCTCTTGGAAAGTTTGAAAGAATTCATTAGTGAATCCATCTGGGCCTGGGTTTTTTTTTTTGGGGGGGGGCAGACATTCGATTATCATTTTAATTTTATCAATAGTGATGGGGGTGTTAGATATGCTACATTCTCTTCATTCAACCGTGGAAGATTATAAGAGTCCAAGAATTTATCTGTTTTTTCCAGGTTCTAATTTTAGTGGCATAGAGTTTCTCAAAGTAGTTTCTGATTACCCTTTGAATCTCTGCCATATCAGTAGTGATCTCTCCTTTTTCATCCCTAATACGAGTTATCAAGTTTCTCTCTCTTTCTTTGTTAGTTTTGCCAGTGGTCTATCAATCTTGTTTATTTTTTCAAAGAACCAACTTTTGCTTTCGTTGATATTTCGAATTGATTTTTGAATTTCCACTTCGTTGATTTCTGCTCTCAGCTTTATTATTTCCTTCTCTCTTCCTATTTTTGGTTCCTTTTTTTTGAGCACTTTCTAATTCTATGAGCTGCATCATAGAATTCAGGTAGGTCCCTTCTTCCTTCTTTATATGTACTTGCAAAGCTATACATTTTCCTCTCAGTACTGCTTTTGCTGTGTCCCATAAGTTCTGATACTTTGTGTCTTTATTATCATTTGTTTCCAGAAAACTTTTGATTTCCTCTTTGATTTTATCTTGGACCCACTGGTTATTCATTATGAGGTTGTTTAACTTCCAGGTGTTAAAGTTTTTCTTCTGAGTCCCTTTGGAATTCACATATAATTGCAGAGCCTTGTGGTCAGCGAAGGTAGCCTGCAACATTTCTATCTTCTTGATATTATGGAGGTATGTTTTATCTACTAGCATGTAGTCTATCCTGGAGAATGTCCCATGTACATGGGAGAAAAATGTGTATTCAGGTTTCTGGGGATGGAGTGTCCTATACATATCCACTAGGCCTCTTTCTTCCATTTCTCTTTTCAGGTTTAGTATATTCTTGTTGGGTTTCAGTCTGGTTGACCTATCCAGTATTGACAAAGCCGTGTTGAGGTCCTCCACAATTATTGTGCTGTTATTGATATTATTTTTCAGATTTGTCAACAATTGCATTATACTTTGCTGGCCCCTTTTTGGTGCATATATGTTTAGGAGAGTGATTTCTTCCTGCTGTACATACCGCTTGATTAATACAAAATGTCCATCTTGGTCCTTTATAACTTTCCTGAGTATAAAGTTTGCATCATCTGATATTAGTATGGCCATTCCAGCTTCTTTATGGGTGTTGTTTGCTTGGATAATTTTCCTCTAGCTTTTTATTTTGAGTCTACGTTTGTTCTGAATATTCAAGTGTGTTTCTTGTAGGCAGCAGAAAGTTGCATTGCATTTTTTTGATCCATTTAGCTACTCTGTGTCTCTTAACTGGTGCATTTAGTCCATTGACATTGAGAGAAAGAATTGTCCTGGGATTTAATGCCATCTTTATATAGAAATTTGGTGTGTCTTTTGGTCAGTCTTGTCTTAAAATAGGTCTTTCAGTTTATCTCTTAAGACTGGTTTTGAGTCTATAAAGTTTCTGAGCTCTTTTTTTTCTGTGAAACCATGTATTCTTCCTTCAAACTTGAAAGTGAGTTTTGCTGGGTAAAATATTCTAGGCAAAGTATTCATTTCATTGAGTTTTGTCACTATGTCCCACCACTGCTTTCTGGCCTTGAGTGTTTCTGGTGACAGGTCTGCTGTAAATCTCAAGGATGCTCCCTTAAATGTAATTTCCCTTTTTAATCTTTCTGCTTTCAGAATTCTGTCTCTATCTGTGGGATTCGTCAATGTGACTAGGATGTGTCTTGGAGTATTTGTTATGGGGTCTCTTTTGGTTGGTACTCTTTTGGCATGCAGGATTTGATCACATATATTATTTAGCTTTGGAAGTTTCTCTTTAATGATGTTCTTGACCATTGATTCTTTCTGGAAATTTTCTTCCTGGGTCTCTGGGACTCCAATGATTCTTAAGTTGTTTCTGTTGAGCTTATCATAGACTTCTATTTTTATCTTTTCACATTCTTGGACTAATTTTTCTACTGTCTGTTCATTTCCTTTAAGTTTTTTTTTCCAATCTCTCCTGCTGTATGGAGCTGTTATTTATCTCATCTCCCCACAGCACCAATTCTATTCTCAGCTTCTGTTACCCTGTTGGAGAGCGTATCCATTTTGTTATTCAATTAGCTCACTGAGTTTTTCTGGCCTGTTATTTGACCTGTTATTTTAGTTTAGAGCTTTGTGATTTCTGTCTTCATATTTTCTTGGTTCTTATTTGTGTTCTGTTCAACTCAATCCATGGTTTCTTTGAGTTATTTGAGCATCTTCCATATTGCTTGTCTAAACTCCTTACCTGAGAGATTGATTAGTTGGTTGGTCGTTTTCTGGTCATTCGAACTGTCATCTTCATTCTCTATGTCTGATACTGGCCTGCATTGTTTCTCCATTGTCACACTTGTGTGTTTTTTTTTTTTATGTGTTGTGGTGTTATTCATTGGCTAAATGATATATGCAGCCACGCTCCTCTGGCTCCACCCTTTCTGGGTGAGTCGACTTGCCTCCAAGGAAGGGGAGTCATCATTGGATGAAGCCTCACACAGGATCAAATCTTAGGCCCCAGCACGCAGCAGAGTAAACAGTTCAGGGAGAAATGCTGGGCTTCCGTGATCCAACACAGTTCTTAGTGTGATTTTTTTTCTTCTTGTTTCAGTGGCATTCTTTCCTTAGAAAGAGCCCATGGCCGGGTAGTGAAGCAGAGCAGCAGACAGGACAGAAGACAAACACACACAGGCAGCACTCACAGTTTTTCACAGTCGGCCCCACTGGACAGGCATAGATTCGTAGATTTTCCCAGCCTGACATCACAAACGAGGGACCTGACTTCTGATTATAGCTTGTTTTTACATTTGGAAGCAGTTCCTTGGCATTCCACCTCTGGAATGAGCCTCTGGGAAAGTGAAATTTTTGGGCCCTTTTCAGCCCACTCCCAAGAGGTTCAGGAGACAGGACAGGAGACAAACACACACAGGCAGCACTCACATTTTCTCACAGTCGGGCTCCACTGGGCAGGCATAGATTCATACACAGAAAGACATTTATTTTAAAAGTATCATGAAATGAATGATCAAACTGTTTTTCCATCTTTTCTCCATAATTCACACAAGTAATTTCCAAACGATTTTTATAGTCCTAACATTTCCTACTGAATTATATTCATGCATTCCTCTTTCTTTTATTAATATTCCCAATACCAACCTGCAGATATATTCAGGACATTAGAGAATATAGATAGATATAACTATACCTAAAAACAATGATATGATTATAATTGTAAATATAAACACATACAAACATAAAAAGTACAAACATAAGTTAGATATATGTAGAAAAATCTGGCGATTCAGGTAATCTCTTACCTAAATTCATTAAATATAATCATATTCAGATTCTTAGAGTTCTGTTTACCCACCACAAAACCTCCCCATCCAAACCATCTTCCCAAAAGTTTAAAAGATTCCATACTGTATTACACACATTCTTTTTTTTTTTACTAATTTTACTGTGTACTTTTATTATTATATAAATATAAAATTTTTAAGCACCATAATTTAAAGCATGATTGTAGTTGGTTTCAGTCATTAACAGAATACTCGCCTTCACCAGTGAAACATTCCCACAAGCAATGCTCCCACTCCATCCTTCCCAACCCTTGCCTGTATTTGAGAGAGGCATTCTATTTCTATCACTCATTAAGATTGTCATGATAGTAGTTAGTGTATTTATATCCCTAACTTAACCCCTATTTTTTGTGGTGAACTTCATATTTTGAGCCAGTCCTTAAAGCCCTCATCTCTATTGTCTCTTAATGGATATTATTATAATAATGTCCTTAATTTTTCTTAAAACCTATAGATTAGTGAGATTGTTCTGTTTCTATCTCTCTCCCTCTAACAAATTTCACTCAGTATAATAGATTCCATGCACATTCACTTATAGGAAAATTTCATGACTTCACCACTCCAACAGCTGCATAATATTCCATTGAGTATACGTCACTGTTTCTTTAGCCATTCATCAGTTGAAGGGCATCTTGGTTGTTTCCAGAGTCTGGCTATTATAAATAGAGCTGCAAAAAATATAGGTGTGAGGAAGGTATTTTTGAATTGTATTTTTGTGTTCCTAAGGTATATCCGTAGGAATGGTATAGCTCGATTGTATTGGAGCTCAATTTCCAGTTTTTTGATGAATCTCCATATTGTTTTCCATAAATGCTACACTAGATGGCATTCCAACTAGCAGTGAATATGAATTCCTTTCTCTTCACATTCCTGCAAGCACTAATTGTTCTTGTTCTTTGTGATGTGTGCCAGTCTCTGAGGTGTGAAATGGTACCTCATTGTTGTTTTGATTTGCATCTCCCTGATGATTAGTGATTTGAAGCATTTTTTCGTGTGCCTTTTGACCATTTGTATTACTTCTTTAATGAAGTGTCTGTTCATTTTTTCTCCACGTTTTTTTTGATGGGGTTAAATTATTTTTATTAAGTTTTGTCCGTACCTTGTATATTTTTTATATTAGCCCCTTATCTGATGGGTATTGAGAGAATCATTTTTCCCAATCTGTGGGTGGCTTTTGTATCCTACACACTATTTCCTTTGAGATGCAGAAGCTTCTCAACTTAATATAGTTCCATATGTTTATCTCTACTTCCACTTCTTTGGAGATTGCTGTTTCCTTCTTGAAGATACTTTTAGTTTCAATGACAAATAAAACAAATGTTGTACCTGTCTGTTGTTCTATATACCTCATTGTTTCAGACCTGATATCAAGGTCTTTAATCCATTTGAATTTGACCTTTGTGCATGGTGTTAGATGAGGGTTTGAATTCACTTTTATGCAAGTGGCTAACCAGTTTTGCCAATAACACTTGTTAAAGAGGCTTCCCATGCTCCATTTGGGATTTCTTGCTCCTTATAAAAGATTAGTTGATTGTCTAACAGTAATTAGTTTATTCTAAATGGTCTATAAATTTTATTTAATTTTTTTAATGAAATGTCTTTACAAAAAACTTAGGCTTTGAGAGTCACCAAAGTATAGTAAGGATTGTTTATTGGAAAAACTTTCTTCTATAAGATCATTTCTATTCATTTTAGTTTTTTCCACAATTTGACAAGTAGCCTTAGCATCTAGACCTGGTCCTATAGGCTGTCAATCTCATTACATTTCTATTTATTGATTGGGTTCAGACTTAGAGCAGTTGAGGGTAAATAAGAAAGCTATCTTGGGGCCAGAGTGATAGCATGGAGGTAAAGCATTTGCCTTGCATGCAGAAGAACAGTGTTTCGAATCCCAGCATCCATATGGTCCCCTGAGCCTATCAGGAGTAATTTCTAAGTATAGACCCAGGAGTAACCCCTGAGAGCTGCGGGTGTTACCCAAAAACCAAAACACACAAATACACACACACACACACACACACACACACACACACACACACACACACACACACACACACACAAGAAAGCTTTCTTATATAAATGAGTTACATCATTGTTCTTTCTAAAAGCAAATAATAGGTTTAAAGATGAAGTAGGCCTCATTTAACACCATGCACAAAGGTCAGATTCAGATGGATTAAAGACCTTGATATCAGACCTGAAACCATAAAGTATATAGAACAACAGGTCGGTAAATCACTCCCTGACATAGAGACTAAAGATATCTTCAAGAAAGAAACAGCACTCTCCAAACAAGTGGAAGCATATATAAACAGATGGGAATATATTAAGCTGAGAAACTTCTGCACCTCAAAAGAAATATTGCCAGAGATACAAAAGCCACCCACAGAATAGGAGAAACTATTTACCCAATACCCATCAGACAAGAGACTAATATCAAAAATATACAAATTGCTGACAGAACTTAGTAAGAAAAAAAAATACAAAACATGAATAGACATTTCCTCAAAGAAGAAATACAAATGACCAAAAGACACATGAAAACATGCTCCACATCAATAATCAGGGAGATGCAAATCAAAACTAAAATGGGGTACCATGTCACAGTACAGAGACTGGCACACATCACAAAGAACAAGAACAATCAGTGCTGGTGGGGATGTGGAGGGAAAGGAACTTACTCACTTCTGGTGGG
This sequence comes from Suncus etruscus, assembly GCF_024139225.1. Lineage (NCBI taxonomy): Eukaryota > Metazoa > Chordata > Mammalia > Eulipotyphla > Soricidae > Suncus > Suncus etruscus. The sequence continues at coordinate 56,905,266 of NC_064859.1, read as the reverse complement.
AATGCAGTCTATGCCAACCTTTATGGAAATCAATATGGAGATTTCTCAAAAAAACTGAAAATATATTATCACTTTAAAGGTTTATAGACTGCAAATCAGTATATTTTGCTTTAGGACTCATATTTGTCTTTGCTTTATGGCATTCAGCACAATTTAGCTTTTTGATTATACAGTTCACTGTAGAAGCACTCCACGGGCTTATGTACTTTAGGGTATCTAAATGACATCAGGCAAATTTGGAATTTAAGTATGTGCAAATGCTTGTTAGTACACTAATGTTTATTGTTTTATGTGAGTCTAATCTTTTATAAGTATACTTATCCAAACAATAAATATATATATACTTAAATATTTGTGTATTTGTATATTCCTTGGTGTTTATTGGTCTAGAAATTAGCTAAATAGGTGAAATTATGAACATTTTTGTCTATTTTAAGCATATATAAATGCTATTAAATTGAGAAATTATGAATAGTTAATTTTACCTTTTCTCCTGAAAAGGGAAGTTGCAGAAAGCAACAAATATAGAGTAAGCGAAGATGCTCAAAATATCTCTGAAGATATCAGGGCAATGCTATATTGCTGAGGCATTTGTCTCAACACAAAATGCATGCTTGTATTTTGTTGTCCACCGAGTGCCACCAGGATTGGTCCCTCAGCATGAAACAAGGAGTTGATGTTGATCACAACAAGGGGCAACAACTCCCCCTCAAAAAAAAAAAAAACAGTATTTAATCTGTTAAAATTTAGGTTCCCTTAAGTAGAATAATTATTGCCAAAGCAATGATACATATATGTGTTTCATACCTGGATAACATGGATAAAAAAATGTTCCAAAGAGACTATCCAATGAAGATGCCATGGTCTGATCATCTCACATTTTACCATCAAAAAGAGGTAGTGGGGCCATAATGACAGCAGAGCAGTAGAGCCTTTGCCTTGCAGCAGCTGACAAAGAACAGACCTCGATTTGATCCCTGGAGTCCCCGCTGGTCCCCCAAGCCAGGATGATTTCTAGAGTGCATAGCCAGGAGTAACACCTGAGCATCACTGGGTGTGGCCCAAAACAAAACAAAACAAACAACAAGCAAAAATAAACAAAAATAGAGGTAGTAAAATTACTCTAACAGAATACACAATGTGACTTAGAAAAGTCTGCACTGATTGGGTAATATCCCCCCCCCAAAAAAAAACCCCAAAACCATAGTAGTGGGCATGAAGTAAATGGAATAGAAATGATAATAAAGTACTATACACAGAACTTTTAGAATGGGACATTAATAGTAATTAAGAGCTGTTTGTGGTTAAAAATAAAACTTAAACATAATGAGCTATAGTTTTATGTTGTAGATTTACAAATGTAATTTCACATTTAAGAAAACATTCATTATGCTGTGAATTATTTTAAATGCAAGAATGTGGCTTAAGTCAGCTTCACACAGTGCTGGCTTACAGTGGGAGTTCTTGTACACTTCCCCTAAACAAAATATACTATATTGAAAGTTTAATATAGGGATTTTTCTTTGTATGAGTACTCTCAAGTCTTTGAATAAAAAGGAGGGATTGTTAAAAGTCACAGTTTTCAACTTTTGTCTACATTTTCCTTGAGACAATTAATTATTTAATATTTGGGTGTTCTTGCATATTCTGGGATATTTAAAAGTGTCCTATATTTTTCAACTACATGCTACTAGCATTTCACTCTAAATAACCCCTCCTTTGAACACTGAATATTTCTTCAGCTTTGCCAAATTATTCGTGGGAGCAAAAAGAAACACAATTAGAGACTATTATTATAAAATAACAGTGAAGAAAGACTTTCTGTAAAGGGTCACTATGTCTGGCCTTTGGAATCTGGTCATCCCTCTTTTCATCTTCAAAACCTGTAGTTAATCTACCTAACTTTTCAACTAGACAAATTCAAACAGTAGGCCATAGAATGTGAGAACTTTATTATGAATTTTTCCACATTTCTAAAATACAGTTTTTTTAATGAAAGAAATCTTTCATCAGAAATAAGTAAAATTGAGTAAGATGTCTTTTGTTAGTGAATATGTGGCTTGTATTGTTTGTGGAGCTAGAAAGTATGAAGTGGATCCAACATAATTTTAACACAGTAAATACTTACCTATGCCTTCTTGCCTCAGTTTTTCATGTTTCTTAGAAACCATCAACTTCTCACCAGACATATATTTTCTTCCCCATAGGGAGTACTTATACATCTCTAAAAGAGTGAGAAAAATAACTTTATTGCTTTTTTTATAGTTATAACACATACAAGTGACAAGGTTTAATTTAAAGGAGCATCTATGCAGGCTTTCCATGTGGCCTTCCAGCCAGAGCTCTCAACTTCCTTTTGAGATCACTGGGACCATTTTCACCTGGGAAAATAAAGCTTCACTCCCATATAATTTTATCAGTTTTGTCTGTCCTGTCAGAGAAACAAATTTTAAGTTTATTAATTTTATATTATCATTTAGTTCCAATAGAGAAATAAATTCAAATATAAAAAAAGTTCTATTATATGTAAACTGTTTATTTCATATTTTAATAAAGTTTAATATTTTAAAAAATGAACATATCATTCTCATTAAACAACAGTTGAAGATGTTCTCTTGCCAAAATTATTTGTCCAAATTTTATTCTTTAAGTAAAAGTTTTATATTTTAATTTTATGATTTAAAAGCAATTCAGATATAGCAAAAAAAGTTGGTGTGATTTTATGATAAATTAGGAGACTATATTAGAGAGCTTCAAAGACTCAAAGTGATTCATTCAAAATGCCAAGAATCTAAATAAATGTATATGATATTAAGAAGAGATAATGTAAAAATTACATTACCATAATAAACTTGCATATCTAGTGTTCTGAATCATCCTCTCATTTTCACAAGTTTAATGGAAGTCTGCTAAAGTGAGTGATATTGTGCTCATTAATTTGCTTATTTCTGTCAAAGTATTCATTATGAATAGCAGCATATTAGATTTAAATGAGGATGAGAATAAACAGTGGGTTAGGATATGAGTAGGTCAATTTTGGAATTGTGAGAAAAAGATTTAAATACTGATGTTTCATAAATATGTCTGTTTTGATGACTAACAATATTTTGAGAGGGAAAAAAACAATGCAATTTCTCAGGTGAATTAAACTAACTTTGCATATTACTTTGTGCAGATTAGAAAGAATAGGGTAATTTGGAAAGGGAGGGACTCCAAACTTTGCATATTGAGTTAAGTATTATTCTGAACACTCAGCCCTGATCTAGGCCAGATAATTTAATTCTCATGTCCTTCAATGTGATGTTGCTTGGATCCAGCAATTCAGTGTGTCAAGGGGTCATAACAAGTGCATAGGAGCCATCAGGCTATTATCTTCATAGTACTTTGTGGCATGAACTTTTGAGGATCAAAAATTGTTTGATTAAAAATTTGATCCTCAACTATTCAAAGTATATACTCTATACCTTGAGCTATCTTTCCCTACCTGAATGTTTATTTGGAGGTGGGGGGTCTCCAGGAGTTCTGGAGCTTCCAAGGTTACACCTAATCATGGTCAGGAAACCATGTGGTATAAGGGATCAAATCTAAAGTCTTATGGATTCCAGACATAGAATCCAGCGTTTCCAAAACTCTGAGAATATTTAAAGGATTATCATCACCTGAGTCACACACAAATAAATAGAAGACATGCAAACATATTAGTGATATATTCCTCACTTTGTAAATTTAACTTACTTACCTGTGTCATCAATTATAGATATTTATATATTTATATATTTTAACTAGGATTATGCATTCATTTAGAAATACTTCAAGTGCTAGATAATATTTGATATTTCTATCTTCAGAACCTTATTATATTATAAATATAATAACCTCATTATATTAAACCTTATTATATTAAAGTATTACTGTATATTCTTTTGTAATTTGAGACAAAATAAATGTGCATATTGGGTGGATTCTTTCACATGCTTGAAAACATTCCCATTATAATACTGTCAATCACATTTGCTTTTAAGGCAAGTCATAGGAGATTTAGTACTACTTTTTCTTTAATTGACATATTTTCCAGATTAGGAGTAATTGAAAAAGTTTCTATCCACTTAAGAGCATGCCATAGATTGCACAAAGTGAAATGAACATTCTTTTTTTAATTTCTAGTGGTTTATTTCAAGTTCTAATAATTATACATTTTTTGAATTTCAAAGTTAAAAAAATAGTATGCTTCCATTTGATAACAAAACTATCGAGTAATATTTATTTGTGAATAAATAAATAAACTTACATATCTTTTTTTAACATTTATTTTGAGAACACTGAAATTTAAGTGAGGAGCATAGCAACAATAATTTCTAAAATGGCTCATAAATATTTATTGATTTATCCCTGATATTTTGACAACTTGGTTATCTTTTATAATTAAAGAAATATTTGAATTTTTGATGACAGCATTGAAAATATATTATCACACAGGCTTATTAAATGTTTCCTTCTTCTAAACATTTGATGAGTGTGGAAAATTCAATGCAATAATCTTTTAATCTTTGTATTGCATGTTGATTGTCACAACTGATTTGTAATAGGGATTTAATAAATGTTCTCTGGAAACATACATTTTTTTTGGAAACATACATTTAATAGTAGTCACCTAAGAAACAAATTTAAACACTTATATTGAAAGTATATCTCAAGAAGGTATAATTTATATTCATTTTTATGATACTCTTAAAAACTGACTAAATAGTATAGCTTAAACTTATAATTACTGTTATAAATATAAATCTAAATTAAGTAAAATTTAAACAACATCAACATAAGGAAACAAAATATTTTGTAATCAATAATGTATAAGCATATTTCATTCATTTTATATATTTATATATAATATATAATAAATATTATATATTATACAATATATGATATATAACATTATATATAATATATATCATATGTTAAATATAATTTCAACCTTAATTTTTAATGGGTAAAAATTGTTTTATTTACTAAAAAATAACTGCATAAATGTTTCTGAATTGTCTACTAATTTATGCAATAAACTATGAAATTAATATTATGAAGTATACTAATAAAATACTATTAAGTAAAACTATTATTGCACTCTACATTAATATTCAAGTAACTCAATTTTTAGTGCAAATAAAACATATTAGAAAATAAAATATTAGTTTGAGTTAAAGAATATGCTCCATAAGATATTAGTTAAACTTACAGAAAAATAATAAATTTATCCTATTTTACTTTTTATTCTATAATTTTACCAAGATATATTCAAGATAATTTAGAAAATGCATGAATATTCACCTGAAATGCATGTGTTGTTATTAACCATAGTTATCTAGACACATATACAATAAATCAGGTTTATTATTGATAAGGTCACTTTAAAATTCAAATTTATTTATAATTACATCAGATATGAGTACAAATGATTATATCTCTTAGTAAAATAAGCTAAAACTTAATTCTACCTTCAATAGAAACCCACTTCATATTTTTAAAGATCTGAATTTCTTATGTTTTATGGATAATATGCAAATAATTATGGCCTCACATCCAAATTCTACAGATGGAAAGTGGCAGGTACAAATAAAAAGTAAATGATTACTACATAATTTTTATGTATTTTTTATATTTTTTATTTTGAAGTGCTCATGGCTTACTCCTATGTCTGTGTTCAGGGATTACTCTTGAGATCCAAAGATCATATACAACCTTGAAAATCAAACCCAGGTTATCTGATCAAGACAAACATGCTATCCAATGAACCATTGATATTAGTAAGGCATAAAATTTAAGGAGTAACAATTTTTGACATATACACGAGAATCACAGTTTTATTCATTTAAATTTTAATTATAATTGGTTTAGAAGGTCATAAATATTTTCAATGTATGTGGTATTGTACAAAGTTATTGTACTTCACCACCACCAAAGTGAAGACTTTAGACCATTTATCCTCATTTTACCTCTGGTATGGCCACTGTTCCAATCTATTACTCTTCCCAAGATTTGGTAATCAATAAACTAATCCAAAGTAAACATTTTTATCATTTAATATTTTTCTTTTCTCTTTAGTGAAATAATATCTTTTTTATTTAATGAAATTTATAAGAAAGACATAAAGGAATGACAGAGATGAAATTTATGACCATAAGAGAACAAGAGCTTCTGCCATGAGGAAAAAAATGGAGATATAGAGAGAAGTACAAGAGATGAATTGTTCAAGAGAGAACATGAAATTGAAGACCAGCCTTGTTCAATATTGTATTTGTCCTTCTTAGTATCACTACATTTTGTAGATAAATTAGATCATTGGAATTTTGTCCCTTGAACTTACTTTACTCTATATAGCAGTTTCTTGTTTATCTTGTCTTAAAGATTCTTTGTTCAGTCACTCATGATTGCATATTTATCTAGACCAGAAATAGGAGTATTAGAAAGAGAAGAAAAGAAAGAAACAGCAAAGTTATTAGAAGAAATAATGAAAGAACATGTTCCACTTCTCGTGAAATATGTTTAGATCCAGTGAGGCCAGAGAATTGCAAAGAACCCAAAGCAATCAATACAGAATTTAAATGTAAAAAGAGGTCAATAGTTAAACTAAAATTTTTTTAAAAAAATATCATGTAGTACCAGTAGTTTATCTTTTTTAAACATTTTATGAAGGTTAAAAAACTATAAGAGCAAAAACAATGGAATGTTAGTAATTTGTTAAAGGATGCACAAAGAGATATAATCTTTAAAAGAAAAAAATAAAATGCATCCTGTTCAGAGCTGTCTTTAGCACCACGGACAGTATTTAAAATGTGTTGAATAAATTATCTTTCCTAGCTTCAATTTCAATTGTATTCTGAACCATTTGACCTGGTTAAACACTCATTAATTAATTTAAATTCTGCAAATATTTGAGTGGCTTTTATACACTGATTTTAGTTGTTTAGTAAATGCAAATTGGAGTAGAAAAACCTCTGCCTTCAAGGCATTTGCAAAAATAGAAAATGTAAGATTAGAACTTCAATAAATGAGTAGGAAACTTGATAGATTAAACCAGAAAATGTTTAATCAAGGGTATCTATTCCAAAAAGGAAAGTAAGGTATTTAGTGAAATGAAATCAAGTTCCAAAAGTAAAAAAAAAAAATTATACAGAAATATCAACACATTTTAATCAATGACTTAACTTAGTTTACTACTTGATTTCAACTTCATAAAGCAATCTATTTCATTTAAGTACAGTCTCTTTACATTGTACCTCACTACTTATTTATACAATATATCATTATTCATTTCCTTCATCTCATGGCAAATTCTATACTAACTACTTAGCATTGATAACTGAACTTATTTTATTTGTCAAATTTTATATTTGACTAGCACCTACTTTTACTCATTAAATTTATTTAGTTCAAACATAAAATTCTCTATAAAATAACTGATCTATTTAATTCCTTTCTAGGAATAGGACTACATTTATTTTTATTTGTCTTTTTTTTTCTTTTTGGGATATAACTAAAAGTGCTCAATCTGTCCTAGTTCTATACTCAAAAATCATCCATAGAAATACTTGAGGGGTAACATGGGGCAATAAAATCAAATTCAGATAGTCTATGTGCAAAACAAGTATTCTATCTTCTTTTTTTTTTTTTTTTTTTTTTTTTGGTTTTTGGGCCACACCCTGTGACGCTCAGGGGTTACTCCTGGCTATGTGCTCAGAAGTTGCTCCTGGCTTCTTGGGGGACCATATGGGATGCCGGGGGATCAAACCGCGGTCCGTCCTAGGCTAGCGCAGGCAAGGCAGGCACCTTACCTCCAGCGCCACCGCCCAGCCCCTATTCTATCTTCTTTACTCTCCATACTATACAATTAAAAAAAATATATGATGAGTGGTAAAGAATGAAGTGTCTATTCCAACAAAACCTTTCAGTTTTAGGCTGCTTGAATATATATTCCCAATTGTGGATAAAAACACCTTTAACATATATCTCAGTAACATTAAAACATTTTGTTTATCATTTAGCCAACATTAATTAGAATATTTTAGTTCTCTCTCAATTCTCAGAAAATTATTATGTACAAAACTTTGCTTTTATCACTTAGAAAACTCCTCTTTTAGCTTATCACTTTTTAGCAATATTCCTATTCTACTGTATTTCTGGATACAATGGAGAAAAGTAACCAAGACCTGTTATCAGAATTAATATATATATATATATATATATATACTTATTAAAATCAGTGCACATTCAGATGGGTGAAAGACAACACTGCTAATGAACAAGATGTAGGCCCAAAACTTCGGCATTGTGATATTTTAAGCCCACAGAAGATGCATTAGCTAAGGTCACTTCATACGTCTATCAAAGAATAATTAAAACATACCCATGACTCAGAAATAGGAAACTATGAAATAGCAAAATTATATCAGGAGTGAACACAGAAGCAGATATGCAGCCTAAAAATCTTTCTTTGGGCTTTTTCCTTCCTAATACATGTATTGTGTTATAACAACATTATAATTTGACTGTACTATAACCTTATCATGACAATATAAATAAGGAAGAATTCCAATACAGAACCCATGCTGATAAGCTCAGTTTAATTGTAGAGAGTGGAAATTTAGTACTTCAACCCAACCACCACACGTTTTTTGTTTTATGAGTCTTTTGTATAATCAAGGAAGGCAGAATAATAGGCAGAAAGGATGATAACAAGGTCAGAAGCAAGCAACAAAAGAAGAGTCCTTCTATATATAAGACCTGAGCTTGTATACATTACTACAAATTTCTCTTTAATTGTTTCTGCTAAATTATTGGTTATAACTTTGTGTAATGTGACCAGTCATAGGTGACTAATACTATCTGGTGGACAACTGATTATATAATGATTTTAATGATGAACTCTTATACCATTATATAAATGAGGTCATGGCATAACTTATTAGAACACATGTTAAAACTAAGGTATATAATACAATCAGGCAGCTCTTTTTCTGGTTCCTCTCAGTTCACTTTTTCTGCAACATCACCTTCAGGACTAGCATGTTCCAGTAAAAAAATTCTGCACGCACTAGTATAAAGATGAAATTGAAATGAAACAAATTTATATCTGTATAGGTTAAAGTTCAGATACATATTTGGAGGAGAAAAAAATTTAGGAGTATTAAAGTAAATTATTCAGACCAAAATATAATAATAAAGTCATGGCATTACATTCATTTAAACTATTATAAAAATAAATTATTAAATATGAATTTATAGTAAAAATAAATCAATAAGTTTGGTATAAAAAGAGCAAAACACAATGAAAGAGAGGCCATTTTTATAAACTCACAGCTAACACATTAGTGTAATCCAGGGAACTTTCCTCCTTAGATCTGGAACAAGTTAAGGAAGTTCCATTTCACTACTGCAGTTGAATAGATTGTGGAAGTCTTAGAGCAATTAACTAAAGGAAAACATTTTCTTAAAAAACGAAATAAGTAATACTAATTATATGTAATATTATTTATAATATTATTTAAAAATACTGATTAGTAAATCATCCAGTGTATGATTTATTGGTTATGTTAAAAAATAAAAAAATAAAAAAGCTAAACATGAGAGAACAAATAGTTTAATTTGCAAATATTTGTATGATACAGCAGATTATTCTGCATTTCTTCAAATTAGTACTATTGAAACCTAAGAAGCTCTAAAGATAAATAGATAACCTAAACAAAAGATATGTTTTCATCTAGGCATATTGTGAGCTATATATAATAAACCTTATTCTAGTGTTTTAAAATAACATGGTTTTTTTTTTTTCAGACCAAGATGTGCTGCTATAGGATATTTTGGTGTTATTTACTAACTCAATCATGTCTTTAGCTCCCACGAGGTATTTTATTTCCCCATTATCATATTTACCCCATGACTTGATGTCATTTTCAAACTATTTTATTTCAAGGTTGCAAGATTATGTTTTTTATTTGCATATGATATATTAGAGTCAGCATATGGTCCCTATGATCTTAGCACTGTATTTAAATAATTCAAATTAAAAATATACATCTATCCAAATAATTTTATTATTATGTATATGTTATGTGTGATGTATGAATTATGCAAGTAGGTACTTATGCATTAACATAAAATTTTTAATTATATATTAATATATACATTATCCACTTCCTCAAATATTTGAATTCAATTGAAAGGTTTACTTGTTCAAAGGCCATATATAGCAAGTTATTTTTGTTTCGTTTTGTTTTGGTTTGGTTTTGGGGCCACACTCGACGCTCAGGGGTTACTCCTGGGTATGCGCTCAGAAACAGATTCTGGCTTGGGGGAATCATATGGGATGGCTTGGGGGATCATATGGGATCCCGTGGTCCGTCCTAGGTTAACGCATGCAAGGCAAAAGCCTTACCACTTGAGCCACTGTTCTGCCCCCAATACATATAGACAGTTTTAGCATCCATAATCTTGAAACTTAAAGGAAGGTAAATAAAATTAGTTTGAAAAGAAAGTCACAGAGGAAACAGCATAGGAGAATACAGAAAAAATTAAAAAATAATAGATAGGATATGTAAATACATTCAGCTACTACAAAGTAAAGGTAATGATTTTCTCAAATTTACAAAAATAAATAATAAAGATGAAGATAGCATAACATAAATGGATCTTATGTAAGAATAATCTGCAAATGTTTTGATTAAAATTTATGAAATGCAAATGCCCAATCATATAAACCATGGCTAGAATCATAATGTTTTTAAAAATATGTGTTCCTATAAATGTACTGAATCTGTCTTAGGAAACTGCATATTTAAGAAAAAGTGATTGTCTACATGGAGTCTAGAAAAAAGATGATCTAAAGAACAACAATTGGCCATCTGTCTCCAGCCTTCTTTATGGAAGAGAATGCTCAGAGAAGCTAAAAAATGTGTACAGTCAGCTTAAAAGTTTTATTTTTTATTGAAAATCAATATATTAGAACGGTGGTGTTCACTTGCTTTTCTATTTTTTAAATTAATTAAATTAAAAGGTTTAGTTGGGAGGATTATTGTTAGTTATAAAAATATTTTCTAAAAGAAGCACAAGATTTATAAAACTTGATTGATTTTGTTATGAAATTTCATTTGTGATTTGTTAAAAAATAAGTTCAGCCATCTCTATTTTGAACTATAAAGAATAAACGTATGCATAGTTTGTGGTCTGAGCTAATACATTGTTATTTATGCATGTACTTACTGAAATCTTCTAAGTATCAAAATTATTTGAGGCAAAATGTATATAGAAAGACTAAAACAAAACTTATTCCAGATTTAGGAATATTGCATAAAAATTAGCTGTCATGTACTACAGACATAATAGTAAACTAGCTCGGGATACCTGCAATATGTTGTGAAATAAGTACAAATAAATATAAACATTATAAAACTTCCCTGTTCACAGATCCATAGTGGCAAAAAATTAAAATTTCTTAAGATTGATTACTTTTGTCAATGATATGTCAGAAATATACTTCTAACAAGGCATTTTAGTCATCATTGAAGATATTCTCCAATTAATGAAGAATGTCTTCTACATTATTTTTTTCTTAAAGTGGAAAATAGCAGTTTCTGGCAAACGTTAACAAAGTGGAATATCAGCACATGAAAATGTGCATATAGACTTTTTAATTTCCTCTCCAGAATTTATGTGATTATCTACCAGTATACCAACATAGGTATTGGAGTAATAATATAGTAAAGGGGCACTTTTCTTGCACAAATTCAATCTCTGGCTTCTCATGTGATTTCCCCAATCCCAACAAGGCATAAACCTTTGGCAAAGAGCTAGGAGTATTCTGAGATCACTGATGAGTTTGTTTCTCAAAACATAACTAATTAAGTTTTTTGATAATTAAATTGTATGTTTAATATAATAAAATGCAGTGTCTGAGTAATCAATCTTGATAAATTATAGTATTAATATATATTTTCACAACTTTATTCACATTTATAAAGTTTGATATAAATCTATTATCTAAATTACACTTCTTCATAAATCTAAGAAACTTTTCCTAAAATAAGCATTTTGTATAGAATTTAATTGTTCAAAATATTGTCCAACAAAATGGTAGATATGTTGATATTAGCTTGCTATGGTACAAATTTCTTTAGTGATATAATAATAAAAATAATGTCAGAAATTTCTATAAAGACACTGGGGTTATAAAAAGTTTTACACCAATAATACAGTTTATTATTCCTAGTTAAATTTTATTCTATAACACCTATGACTTAGGTTAGCATCTAAATATCTAAACCATCTAAATATATAGCCATAAATTCTGAGAATTAAGAAATATACCAGTGAGGGTAACTTTATGCGCAGGAGTAGACACCATTTAATCTATTTCAATTGCAGTATAATTCTATAAATTTTAGATAGTTATTAGTATATATTGACAAGAATTTTCTTTATTCACTTTTATGAAATTTTAGTTTGAATGACACATAATATATGCAAGTTTTTAATCTAACATCATATTGCTGTTTAGAAAAGTCAACATTCGGGACCGGCAAGGTGGCGCTAGAGGTAGGGTGTCTGCCTTGCAAGCGCTAACCAAGAAGGACTGGGGTTCCATCCCCCGGCGTCCCATATGGTACCCCCAAGCCAGGGGCAATTTCTGAGTCCTTAGCCAGGAGTAACCCCTGAGCATCAAATGAGTATGACCTGAAAAACCAAAAAAAAAAAAATTAACACTCATTAATTTTTTTTCTAAAATAATTTGATTATAAAAGCTGTCTCCTGGCTAAAAAAAATTTGTTTTAATCAAAAATAAAATAATTTATTTTATAAAGTATTTCTCCACACTGTATATATTTTTTAAAACTTCTTTCAAAAATAATATATTTTTTAAAAATACAGTTGCTCAAATGTATTGGATCTTCTTCTGCCATGTATTTACTTAGAGCATAGATATTATATAATTAAAAACCATTGAATGGATTGTCATGGAAATATGATAACAAAAGAAATATTATTTTAAATAAGGTTTTATAAATTTAAAATAAGTATGTTTATGACAAATCTTTCTGTCTTAATTTTGAAATTGTCTTTCTTTTTTGAATGGAGGTTTTCCAAAAAGGCTTGCTATATCCATATTTCATACTCAATGTTAGTATACTATATACTATTAAATACATTGTACAGAGGTAAAACTGTATAAAGCAAGTGATTTCTAAGAACAGAGACTCCCCAAACACTGGAAGTTATTTTATGAAAATTTTCTTACAATATCCTGTAAATTTCTTAGTGATTATTTATTTTAAATAAATGTATATTTAATATATATTTATATATTATATTATTAAATATTTTTATTTAAAGATATACTTATATATTTAATATGTCTATTAAAATAAATATATTTATTAAGATAAATTTAAAATATCTATTAAAATTTAGGTATAATTTTGATTTCCATTTTTTATTTTAACTTTATTGTGAGTAAGTATATTTATAACAATGTGTACTGATAAAAACACATATTTCTACATTAGACACTAATGAGAAGAGAATTTTGTTATAGTACATATGGGCAAAACAGATTATAACAAATATCATACCAATTTGTATAAAATTTTGAAAAATATTATTTTTTCTCTTTGTTATAGCCTTTTACTTAACATTCTAATAATAATAAGTAGTAAATATAAGGTTAAAAGATATTTATTGTTAAATATTCAATCTATTATACATTATATGTTCAAGATAATCTTGAGAAACACATGCCCTATGCTGACTTTCATGTATCTTATAAGTTTGTTATTGTGTGTGTGTGTGTGTGTGTGTGTGTGTTTTGAGGCCACATCTATTGGTGAACAGATTTACTCCTGCCTCTAAAGTAGAAAATTATTCATGATAGGCTCTGGGAACCATATGGGACTCTGGGTGGGCTGTGTTGAAGGCAAGCACCATTCCCACTATCACTCCGCACATATTAGTACTTTTAATACTTAAGTCACTATTCTGAAAATTAAAGAAAAATTGCTTTTGCACTTTCAAACACAAACTAACTCTATCCATTTAGTATGTAAATTAATATATTGTCTAAAAATAAAATACTAATATGGTATCAATAAATCAAATCTCAAATAGGCTTTGATACAGCTTGTTCTGGGTCTCATCTGCAATGTATTATTGAATAGCCCTAGGTTTGGGTCCCCATGGTTCTTGCATATTTTTCTTTTTTTTTTTTTGTTTTTGTTTTTGTTTTTGGGCCACACCCGTTTGACGCTCAGGGGTTACTCCTGGCTATGTGCTTAGAAATCGCCCCTGGCTTGGGGGGACCATATGGGACGCCGGGGGATCGAACCGCGGTCTGTTCCTTGGCTAGCGCTTGTAAGTCAGACACCTTACCTCTAGCGCCACCTTCCTGGCCCCTTGCATATTTTTCTTATTCTTCCATACCTTACTTAAAAATCTGGAGCTTAGGGAGTTCTTTATCGACAAATGTTAGGTTCCACCTTATTTTGTCTAAAACAAAGATCATCCCTGGTTCCTTTGTTTATTTGTTTACAATTTAGATTTACCCCAAACAGAGATTATCTTACTTGTAAACCTGGCTGGGACTGGCTCAGTATAGTCTGAGCTATCTGTCCTTACACTATTCTTATTGCCCCAGCCAGTAATGGTCTCTGTACTCAATAAAATCTACAATTATGGCAGCAGCAGAACTAGAGACACAAGGGAGAAGTCTGCCAGACACTATATGTTTCACCCTCAGCCTAGTTTGGATTATTTCATCATGACCCTAATTAAAACTCATTCACCTAGAGTAGGAAATATGGTGCAGGTCACTTTATCTTGAAATGGCAGCCTAGGTCCAGCCTTTCTGATATAGGAGTACCAAAGCAGGGATCTCTATCTGGACACAGACCCTGATATCAGCTCCCAAGAACTTATTCTTTTGGGGTTTACCTAGACAGTAAAGGTGACAATGGCCTCCTGGTCCAATAAATGCAATAACCCAGAGCAAGTGAAACTGGGAGGCAGGCACAGAGTTAGACCAACCCTGCCAGACCAACCTCTGTCCTAAAAAGACAGAGGACAGCGAAGGTCTTGGAATGCCTGAAGTAGAAGCAACTGCCAGCTAAGCCTGCCTTAGAACCCTCTTCTGACACCCAAGGAAACACAGAGAAAAAGACAAGCCCTGTAGTATGGTAGTTGTGCAGATACCCACATAGACACAACCACAAGGACACTCCTTGAGTGTGAGCATAAATCATGGTATTTGGAGTAAGCCCTACAGCAGGGCCTGTGGACAGTCTCAACCCATACTACGGGCAGAAGTTCAGGATGTTTCTGAGATATACACCAACAAGGATATTGGCTTGAGGGTATGCCTACATGAACTTCAAAGATTTAAGATAATGATATCATTATCGTTCTGCTACCCTCACCTGCCTTCCACTCTCAACCAGCATGCATATATATAATATATACATATATATATGTAGTTGCCCATTTAAAATTATATATAATTATATACATATATATTTATATATGTCGTTGCCCATTTAAAATTTATTATTATTATTAGTTTATTGGGCTACACCCAATGACACTCAGGAGTTACTCCTGTGCTCAGAAATTGCTCCTGGCTTGGGGGACCATATGGGAAGTCGGGGGATCAAACCGCGGTCTATCCTAGGCTAGCGCAGGCAAGGCAGACACTTTACCACTTGCACCATTGCTCTGGCCCCCAAAGTTATTATTAATAATTATCATGGTTTACCTCAACATGGTTTCACTTAACAGTCTACTTTCCTCCAACAATGTTCCCAGTTGCCCTGTCACCTAATCTGATAGGAGAGAATTTTCACCATTCACAACTGTCCTACTGATCTATTCCCTAAAGTACATGTCCACCATTGACATAGTGATTTTAGTGACAAGAACATGATAGAGAATACAAAAGTCAGCATCCTTCCTCTCCAGCTCATGTGCTCAAAGCTCTTCCCCACAAATTTGACAGCCTGTTTCTTTCTCAAAATCAACCTATAAGTAATGAACCCCATTTACAGCATACCTAAAGGCTCCAGTTTTAGTAAATCCATCCCATTTATAACTAGACTTGGGATCATAATGATGCAGTCATTTTGTGGCCAGCTGTCAGGAATAGGGGAAGCATTCATGGTGAGAGATAACATAGAGTGGAATTACTGATGAGTCTTAATTTTTTGCTGACTTCTCTTTTTGATGACAGCCCTTGAGATAAAGTTATAGTTGAGCTAAATCCCTCAGCAGCCTGTTTCCCAAATTTCTTCAAATGCCAAACAGATCTGGAACTGCCCTCTGCTATATCAGTGCTTTTTGCTTCCACTGGCAATGTTGATGAAGATGCCCACCTCACAATAAGTACAAGAAGCAGCTTGACTGGCAGCTGACCAAGTCACCAAACCACAGCTATAGCATTTTTCATGACTGATTCCTTTTAGACACTAAGCAGGAACAGCCTGTGTCAAAGTCAGGTCCAGGGGATAAGTGAAAGATTTTTGGGAGAAGCAGACTAAGATAAGGTCAGAAAATTATCAGCTTTCCTAAAGACACTAAACCTCAGACATCATCAACAAACTGACCTCTGGAGATCCTAGCATCAAGACAACTTGTTGGTGTAGTACCATTTATATTTGACTATTACTTTCATAATGCTGTCAATTTTAACATTCATAAATTTAATAGGTGTAATGCTAAAATATTAAAATTATAGAGTTTACATAGGGCCTAAACTATAATTAAGTTGTATCCAAAGACAGCTAAGAACACAATTTTAAGGACACATGTTATCCCACAGAGAACATAAGGTCTGTCTATTTGTTTTACTCCTTGTATTATTCTATACATTTCTTTTCTTTATATTTGTTTTTCTAAGGGCCATATCTAGGAATCAAGCCATAGCTGTGTATGGTTTGTGATATATTGCATAGGTCCTACTATTTTCCAAACCATGAAGGCTATGTTCAGTGGTGCAGAAAAATTAGCAGCAAACTGTCTTATTGAGGGACTTACACATCAAAACATAATTTTTTATGAGCTGTTTTCCTGGATCATCTGGAAATATATACTTTATATAGGAGACTATACAACACAGTATTACACATAAGCCCGCATTCCCAAGTTTTGTGTACTGAAAAATTAAATCATACTATTTTTTCTACCAGAATAAAAATATAGTAAATGTCAATCCTGATCTTATCCTTTTGATGTAGGCTTGTTTACTATTAAAAGAGTACAGTTATCCCATGTTCTATTCTGTCAGTAAATATTCTTTTAGAATCAAGTAAGTAAATAAAGTAGAGAAAGTTCAGTTCAACAATAGAGTTGCTGATTACTACAATTGACAAAGCAGCCTTGGAAATAAAGTCAAACTATGAAAACACCCAGGATCCTCATGGGTAAATAAAGATAATGAGTTCTATTATGTCATTATGTCTCTAAATGTCAATGGATTGAGTGTCCCCTTCACAAGGCTGAATTATTTCAGGAGAAAAAAACCCCAACCTTCTGCTGCTTACAGTAGATACATTTGAACTTTCATGGTAAAGACATGGTAAAGAACTTTCATGGTAGAAAAGGGTTGTAAAACAATCACATAGAATAAAAGGTAGCCTAAAGAACAAAATGGACTAAATACTAAGGCTATATGGATTTTGATCTCATAATAAGAGTTATGAAACTTGCATATAGGTTAAGGAATTAATATACCGTATAGTCCTAACTCTTTTCACCAGTTATTCACCAAATGGTAAAACAGTAATGTACTTAAAGCAACTGCTAATAAACCTATGTATGTATATATAATATATTTGTATGTATATAATGTATTGTAATACATACATAGAAATGCAATTGTTGTAGAACATTTGAAGACCTAATGTCCTAATGTTCATTTTTGAACATATAAATGACAGAAAATAAATGCAAAAACAACAGCTTTAAGTGACTAATAGGGTGAACTGGGATAAATAGGCATGTACAGTTCTGTCTTCCTGTAAAACAAAGAAACAAACATCAATTCTTTACTGCATTAGAAAAACTTCCTAAGGTAGAACACACACTGAAATATCAAAAGGTATGTATAAATCATGAAAATATAAATCATTTCAATATTTTCATATCATAGTTTAAGGAAGGTAAAATTAGCAATACATAGTTTGGAAATGTCAATTATTCATATCATAAGTAACATACTATTAAAAATTAGTTAATAAGAAAATGAAAAAAGAAATGAATGGATTCTAATCATCTCAGCCAGTGTAGTGAAGCAGTACGATGAAACTTGCTTAGCAATATAGATTTATGGGTAAAAAAAATTCAAATTAACTTATTTATTTATAATGTTTTTTGTTTTGGGTCCATACTTCAAGGTACTCAGGATATACTGAATGGCTCTGTGCTAAGATGTCACACCTGGTGGGCTTGGGAGACTAAATAGTATGGCAAGGATCAATTATAGATTATGTGTAAGGCAAACATCCTACCATGTTACTATTGGTTTGCTGCTATATTTCTACATTTTATTTGGCACCATTCCCCCACACTTTTGTCTTTGTTACATAAAGTTTACACATCAAAATGTAGTGCCATAATTCTCATTGTTTCTGACCTAATTGAATCTTTCCTGTTAACTAATGATATGTAGAGAAGAGGCAAAATATTTGTTTTTCAGACATTTTCAGTAACTCACACTGGTATATTTTGTACAAACTTTAAATTTCTCATACAATTCTGTGATACTCTAGTCATCCAATATAGGCTGAACTTACATGTTAAGTAGAATATGACTAAAATAAGAAATAGGATTATATACTTTGTGCTTCTCTTTTCTTGCTTAGGTATTCTTCTAAATAAATGGGCAGATTTCAGAGAAAGTTTATTTTTGGATAAATTTTAACACATTTTTCTGACTTTTATTGATTTATTAAAACTTTATTGATTATTAAATATTTATTGATTATTATTAAATTTCTGATAATATTCTTCAAAAACTATTTTTCAAGTAATATTCTTCAAGGAAATATATCTTCAAAGAGAATATCTAATAATAATCCTCAAAACCCACAGATATGGACAGAAATTGAAAGCAGCAAAATCAAAAAGGTAATTTACATAGAA
This sequence comes from Suncus etruscus, assembly GCF_024139225.1. NCBI lineage: Eukaryota > Metazoa > Chordata > Mammalia > Eulipotyphla > Soricidae > Suncus > Suncus etruscus. Next base: position 56,886,096 of record NC_064859.1, on the reverse strand, counting down.
AATTGTACCCTTAAGTTTTACAATAGATTTTTTTAGAAGAAACCCTCAAGGCCTGAAGGCAGAGGTGGGATATAATGGAAAAACTCAATTAAAGGAATGCTTTGCCAAGAGTATTTCATCCAGCTAGGCTGATATTCAGGTTTGAAGGAAGGATACACAGCTTTACAGATAAACAGCAGCTTGGGAACATTAGATACTCATAACCAGCCCTAAAAGATTAACTGAAGTTCTATATTAAGACAAGGCAGATCAGCAGGCACACAAAATACTGCAAAAAGCTGACACTAAATCTCATGACAATTATATATCAAAATGTCACTGGACTAAATGCACCAATTAAAAGACAGAGAGGCAAAATGGATCAAAAAGCAAGATACAACATTTTGTTGCCTACAAAAATCACATCTGACTAGTCAAAACTAACATAGACTCAGTAAAAGGTTGGTGGACAGTCATTCAAACAAACAACTTCCTTAAAAGGGCTGTTATGGTCATACAAATATCAGATGACATAGACTTTAAACTTAAAAAGATTAGAAGGGACAGAGATGGACATTTCTTAATAACCAATGGATATAAACAACAAGAAGAAATCATACTCCTAAACATATAAGCAGTCAATGAGAGGCTGGGGAAATAATTAAAACAATTGCTGACAAATTTGAAAGAAGACATCAATAGCAACACAATAATAGTGGGAGATTCTAGCATAACCTCATTCCTCAGATAGGCCAACCAGGCTAAAGAGTCTAAGAATATACTATTCTGAAGGAAGAAATAAAAGAGAGTCATATATATATACATATATGTATATATGTATATATACATATATGTAACTATGTATAGTTATATATGTATACATATACATACACACATATATACATATATATACATATACATATACATATACATATACATATATATATATATATATATACACTCCATGACATTGAGACCAAAGGCATATTTAAGGGGAATACACCATTGTCCAAACAAGTGGAAGCAGACATAAACAATATGGGATTTGTGCATTAAACTGAAAAGCTTCTTTACTACAAAGGAAACTAGTTTTTGACTTATATACAAAGGCCACGCACACTAGGAGAAAATATTTACCCAGTACCCATCAGATAATGGGCTAATATCTAAGATATACAAGGAACTGACATAATTTGACAAAGAATTGAAAAAGTATGAAACCTTCAAAAAATGGAATAAAAAAATGAACAGACATTTCCATAAAAATACACCAAAAGATCAAAATGTGACCAAAAGGCACATGAAAAAAATGCTCCACGTCACTAATCATCAGGGAGATGCAAATCAAAACTAGTCTAGCCTTTCTGAAAAACATTATGGATATTCCTCACAAAACAGAAATTGAGTTCCCATATGATTCCACAATACCATTCCTAGGGATATAACCTTAGAACAGATAAACACAATACAAGACTGCCCTTTTCACTCCTATGTTCATTGCACTGCTTTTTTACAATAGCCACAGTCTGGAAACAACTGAGAGGTCTGAAAACAGATGAGTGGTTACAGAAACTGTGGTGCATCCATGTAGTAGAATACTACACAGATGTTAGGATAAATGAAGTCTGAATGTTGCCTGTATATGGATGCCTATACATAGAGATTATTATGTTGACGGAAATGTGTCAGAGGAAAATAGATAGATACCAAATAGTCTTACTCATCTGTGGGATTTAAGAAAAATAAAAGAGAGTAATGAAATATATCCAAAGCCAATAGATATGAGAGTCAAAAGAACCAGCCATCATACGAAGCTTAACACAGAGCAGTGACTGCATTTAAAGAATTAATCGCACTATCAAAAACCATAACAATGATAGTGAGAGAGAGAAATAGGTTGCATGTTAGAGAACAGGCAGGGTGTGGGGGAAGAAGGGAAATGAAGAACATTGGTGACAAGAAATTAACACTGATGAAGGATGATGTATTTTCAAGAAATAAAACCCAACTATAAGCATTTTTGTAACTATGGTTCTGAAATAAATTATATTTTAATGGGGTGAGGTTTTGTTCTTTTTCCATCTATTTTAGGAACTTTTATTTCAAACTCCATATCTTTAGAAATTCATTCCCCTACTTCTCCTTTTAGACATTTCTCCCATTTAGATGTTCTACTTAGAGTTCTGATTTGGGTTATTTCTAAGATATACATTACTGTCACTGGTTTCACAATCCAAGAACTCCTTGAGTGTCAATCTGATTTTATAAAATTTTGTCATCTTCAAGATTAGGTGTATAGTCATTTATAATTGATAAATTAAGTCTGCCCCTGCCATATATCTATGTTCTTCTCCAGAATATAATTAGAATAATAGATTATAGATAAGCAGAGCTGATTTTTAAGGTTACTTCCATGTGAAAACATATGCTTAGTTACGCTCTAATATCACAAGTTACTTTATAGAAATAACACTACCCACATAGTCTAAGATACTAGTGCCCAGAGTAATATTTATCCTTCTATTTTATAATTTTATTAATATAATCTACTTTTATATATATTAAGGGATGGATTAATGATAATAAATAGACTTCTGACAATTCTTACCTAGTTTGCACTAATTATTGGTTATTTGCTTAGAAAAAGAATCATTTAGAACTAATTATTTTAAAATACTTGCCAACTCTTTAAGTCTAGAACAATAGAAGAATTATCCCTGGGTATGTATTTTATTTTTATGAACTATTTTATTGTAATTCAATAATAAGTGCCCTTTCCCTTTTCAATAAGTGTAGGATACAATTACTGGCCTATATGTCATATCAGAATATGAAAATCAATATTTAAGTTTGTTTATCATTCCATTTGTTTTAAGCCTAATGGTAATAAGATTACATTGAACAAATAGCAATAGGATTGCAATGTAATCTGTATTTCAGTTGTCACTATAAATTATTCATTATTTGAAATCTTTGTAAATGTATTTTTATTTGATTAATTAATAAAATTTGGTGATCACAGCAGAGTAATTTTAGCTAATAGAGTAACTGTTTAGCCTAAGTAGTTAGGAAGTAATTATGGTTGTTGAAAAAATCAACTGATGATATCACTAGATACTAGAACTTGCCTGGAAATTCATCAAGTATTTTACTATACAAAACCTATTATAGTTGCACTTAGACTATGACATTTTTATTCAAGTAACCTAATTTGGAGAAAACAGGCAAATGAGACACTGAGAAAAAGTATGTGTGTGTTGTGACAGAGTCATTCCACCTTGATCTTTTGAGACAAGAAACCTAATAAAATAAGGAAACAGTTTAGAATTTCCAGCCAAGGGATCCACAGCAATAGTGAAGAATGAAGAGAGTTTGCCTTTCAAGGACTGAGCAGTGGTGATTCTGGCTTCCTGTAAGGTACCCTGAGCCTTTCCAGAGTAATTTATAAGTACAGAGCTAGAGTTACTATTATGCAGAGTAGGAAGTGGTCACCAAAATAAAACAACAACAAAAAATTTCAGTCTAACTAATGTTAAAACAACCATTTTTAGCTGTTGTATGGAAAGTGAAAGATCAAGAGTTCTTCTAAAATATAATTGTTCTAAAGGAAAAACAAATAAAAAGTTGGTAGTGCAAAGTAACACATAGATTACAACACTCTTCTGGTTGGTAACTGGTGAACATGTGTTAGAAACATTTTTACATTTATTTTTGAATTACTATTGTAACATTCAGTTCTGGATCATACTATTAAGATCGTACTAACACATTATGTAATTTTATTACAATAATTGATATCAGTTCAAGTTATAATTTAAACATGCCACTCAGAAAATCTTAATATGTAATATTAATATGACTAATAGGTAAACTAATTTTATTGAAAAATTTTCAATGAGCTTTAATAATAAAATCTAGCTTTGTAGATAATAGTTGATATGATTCCATCCTACAAAGGTATAACCAGAATGTATTGTATTTGTTATAGAAAAAAACATTTCAAAGAATAACAGATATTTAGATAGAATTACTATCTCAGAATTATCTTAGAAGTTATATTTGAGTAGAAAAATATAATTATTATTGTCAGTAAAGAATAAAAAATAGGGAGAGCAGATAAAATGGCTGTTTCTCTGTATGGTAAAATTAAACAGATTAAAATACAGGATATTAGAATAAGTTTTAAAGACAAATCTAAAGTAGAAGTGAGCTTTAAAGTATCATTTTGTGTAAATATAAGCTCTACCCTGCTGAACATGGGCCAAAATTGATTTTTGGTGGGAAAGAACAAGTAAATAAAAACTCAAACTGCACAGTTCAGCCACTAATAATATTTTAGATTGTAATGACAAAGTGAATTTTACATATAGCCCTTTTTTAAAAAGCCTCAGTTCAAAAAATGTAGGTAACTACATTTCTCAAAAATGTTAATTCTGAGATTTAGTATATTTATGAAGTTCTTTATTTCTAAATTTTAACATCTTAGTTTTAAATTTATTTTGAAGTCAACAAATTGTAGCTTTGAATAAAATGTGGTATTCAAAACCAAGAGAGAGCACTTTAAATAGACAGCCCTTGTCCTAGGCATTAGCAGCTAATACTAGAAGAGACATTGGCCTATGGAGTTGTCAAGCCCATGTTATAAAAGATACAAAAAAAGTTGACAACAAAGAAAAACATTGCTTGTAAATTCAAGCAAAACACAATTTCTTTTCAGGGACCAAGAACAGAGAGAACAAGCTATTTTGTTTTTTGGTTGGTTCTTATTATATTTTTTTCATTGTTCAGAAAATGTTCCAGAACTATTTTTTCCAAAATAATTAAGAAAAAAAACTTTTTTTTTTGCTTTTTTTTTTGATGTGGGGGGGCCACACCTGGTGACGCTCAGGGGTTACTCCTGGCTATGCACTCAGAAATCTCTCCTGGCTTGGGGGACCATGTGGGATGTTAGGGTATTGAATCACTGTCCTTCCTAGGTTACTACATGCAAGGCATGCGCCCTACCACTTGCACCACCACTCCAGCCATATGCAAAAGAAACTTAAAATTTATGTTTTAAGGGTCAAAATAGTAGTAAAGTAAGATGTTTGCCTTATGAACAGATGACCTGATTTTAATCTTTAGCACTCTATATAGTCCCCTGAACATGGCCATGATTATTCTTTCAGCTCCAAAAAAGTATTAAACCTTGACCATTTCTAGGTATACCTCTTCTCTCCAAAAATCTTTATTTTAAAGGCCAAATTTGATGGAAGTATAAAGATCCCATATTATTCATACTTAGAACATGTATTTAAGTATTTGAGCTTTTTTTTAAAGATAACAGATATTCCTAACATTACATGAAATTTGTATTTCAATCACATTTTTTCTTGAATTTGGGAGGAGATGTGGGAGGGAACTTCTCAAGGGACAATTCAATTATTGACCATATAGGTGGATAATTAGATGCTAATCATCAAGGATTCATTACTTGACCTCTCAGGCCCACAAACCACCAAGGCCTTGGGAGTATCTTGGGACCTCAGGTTTTTGAAGACCACATGATACTGAGATTGAGTTAACATTGGGTAATAAATATGCCTTAAACTCTGTTACTATCCTCTTGGTATTTGATCTTTTTTTTTTATCAGAGTTGAGCAAACTTTTCTTAAAAATCAGACAGAAAAGTTTTAGAACAGTTGGTCTTATCAACAATTCAACTCTGCCTTTATAGTACAAAGATAGCCATGAAAGCACATAAAAACAAATGATCAGAGATATCCCATTAAATGTTATTTATATACAGATAATGAAGTCCATACATTTATCTGTACCCTATCAATTGATCCCTATGGGATGCCAGGAATCAAACCTAGGTCAGCTGCATACATGGCAAACTCCCTACAGATGTTCTATCGCTTCACCCTCTAAAAAGAATTTTTTCAGGTTCATGTGTAATTTAGCTCATAGATTTTCTTTTTTTTTTTTTTTTTTGTGATTTTTGGGTCACACCCGGCAGTGCTCAGGGGTTATTCCTGGCTCCAGGCTCAGAAATTGCTCCTGGCAGGCACGGGGGACCATATGGGGCGCCGGGATTCGAACCTATGACCTCCTGCATGAAAGGCAAACGCCTTACCTCCATGCTATCTCTCCGGCCCCAGCTCATAGATTTTCATCTCAATTAAGAGAGAATGCCCAAATTTACAAAAATTAAGCCATATTTTTATATTTAATAGGAAATTGTAAATGCATTCAAATTGAATAAAACCTAATTATTAAAATTATACAAATTTATTTATATATGTTTTATATATACTTTATTTAATCATTATTGTAGAATATCACATGTAAACCCATAACTATTTTATATTACACCCCACTCAGGAAGGGCACAAATCAGAAAAGTGTTGCACTCCTGCAAAGAATTATTTGCCAAAAAGGCCCGTTTAGAACAGTAAAAATTAGTTGACCCTTTGCATGGAGTGTTTGGCCATAATTCTAAAGTGGCTGTAACTATCTCTCTCTTTATTTTTGACCATTATTATAAATCAGGCCTTAGTAATTCTTTCTAACAAAGGAGGACAGTACAAATCCCGCCAAAAGTCTCCCACTGACCAGCTCTTGTGATCTTTGCTACTTTGGCGCCAAGATCATGTTTTTTTCCAAAACTTAGCTCATAGTAAAGCAATTTTCAGTTTTCCCCAAAACTCTAAAACATTTCTCTCTCTTCCCATTTCCCTGAAAATTACCTGTTTTCTCCTGCTTACCCAAAACAAAGCTAACCCACAACAAAACTGCCCTTTCACCTTCAATATCGGTTCTTTAATATGTAGATTTTAGCCACCCCTTTTATTCTGTTTCCCTGACCATCTCCCACTTTCTTTGATGTCCAAAATTACACCCTGCATTCCAAAGCTCAACCTCTAAAAGTTACCCAGCTCAAAAAATAAATTTGTCTTCGTCTTTCTAGACGCAAGTCCCCATGCATTCTGTGTGGTCTCATTTATTTCATATTTCATAATTCATATTTCATATTCGCCTCTTCGTGCTCCTGCTTGACTCTCAGTGGGAAAATGAACTCACTAAGGTCATGCTTAGGGACTTTTTATTCCATTAGGATAAAACAGTCCGCAGCATATTAGTCTTCATATAAGGTCATCTGTTGATTAAACTATATTTATATTTCACAAGTTTCAGAATAGTTATGTGATAGAAAGTACTCAATTACTTATTAAGTGTGTATATGTTAACCATGTACAAATTTAATAAATCATTACTTTGAGCAAAAATAAAGGTTTCTAGTATTCTCATAATTTTTTACTACTTTTATTGGTGAAATAAAAACAGATGGAGGAGTAATTATTGATATTTATAGCTATACTTATAGAGCATATTTACTTCAAAAATACTGTTTTTACACTTAAAAAGTATTATAAACTAAATGTACTTTAGTAAGTGTACACATCTAATAAGTAAATGTGTACAAGCAAGTGATAGTAGTCTTGTTTATTAATAAATGTTTAATTAGATGGGAACTTTCTATATTTGGACAACAAAGAAATATTAATGCTTTTCAATTTAATACCCAGGTGAGATCCATAAATTATATTTAAGAGAATGGGGAGACACTATGACTGTTATTGAAAAATGCATATATTATATCTCATGTCACAAAACCTCTGAGATCCCAAGTTTATCAAATGACAACATTCGTTTTCTATCATATGGTAAGACAACAAGAAAGTCAGCAACTTGGAGTGCTGACATTGCAGCAAAATGATTTTAATTAGCTTACACAGAGGACACATTGAGAAAAAGGTGACATTTCATTGAAGCATATACTATTAAGCACAACCTTTCTTGACCTGCCTTTTATCAGAACATATACTAAAAACCATATGACTAGTTAAGACTTTCATTGTCCTTTAACCCAGGGGCATATGGCTCATTTGCAAAAAAAATTTATTTTGGAAAATTCTCAGTTCCTTGACATCTGTTATAAGTTTTCATATCACCATCTTAGAGAAGAAATATTGATATTTAATAAAATTAAAGGCATATCACACATATTTTGAAGAAATGATAAGACTAACTGAAAGTAACGGTAGAACTTGATTACTATTAGTTTACCCAATATTATAACTTTTATGTAAATTTTTAATTTGAGAAAAATATAATTTTCTTTAATTTATTTGTTTAAAACTTTATAGTAATGATATATTATAATTTTTCTTTTGTTGAAAGGCTTTCTTTGACTGTACTCAGAATTTTTATCATTATTGGTCTAAGTATAAGCTTTTCATTTTAATAAGCACCTTCTCCAGAAGTGATGGGAGGAGAAATTTCAGAATCAACCACTGGCAGTGCTGACATGATGCTTTGGTGCTTGAGTCAATGTGTTGCATGGGGGCCAGCAATTGAATTCAGAGCACTGGACTTTCCTGTGTGAACTCTGCCATGTTAAATTTTCTTCTCAGACTTCCTATATACATTAAGAAACTTGATAATTTAAGTTTGTACTCAGTTTTAGTTGCTAATGACTAAAAATTTGGTGAAAAATCAACACCAACAGTTATGTAGATTAGGAAACTTGATTTTTCCTAATAATAGTATAAAGATGAATTCAAGATATTCTTGTAGCTCTAGGACTTAAAAGCTACACTCCCTGGCCTTCCACCTATTACCATGAGTTTCTGGAAACTGGTCACCTGATTTGAAAACCTTGATCTCTCAATATACATCAGTCTTTCTGATTTGATTCTTACCTGGGCACTCTTCCTTATTTGTGACATTTAGTTCTAGATTTAAAGTGCTCATTTATTTAATATACTCTTATCTGGATAGTCATATTTAAAATGAACTCATTGGAACATAAATTACATCTCAAAACTATTCAAATTAGCAATACTCAGAGCAGAATTTTTTGAACTAATATGGAGAAGAGATAAATTCATCACGATTAGCAATGTCTTGGAAGATCTTTGAGAATTCAACTCTAATATAGACATGCAACAGTCTTTCCTCTATTTACACTATTTACATTTGAAATGATTGTCAGATTATTGCAATCTGATCAGTGACTCTCAGAGTGTTCTCTAGAACTGCAGTATAGGTGAAATCTGAGAATATGTTCAATATGAAATTACAGGGGGTATAGACATAGTGTAGAGCTTGAGGAAGTTGTTTTGCAAATAGTCAGCCCCAATTTGGTCGCCAGCAGCGCATCTGTGCCCTCAGCACAATTAGCATAATCCTGAATAAGCATATCGCCAGTCAGAATATGTCATGAGCACTACTGTGTATGGCACAAAAATAAGCACATACAATTATAATTTTATTTATTTTAGTGCCAGCGTAGTATTTTATTGTATACAATAGATATATTGTATAAATATATTTAAATAAACATATAATTGTATAAATATATATACCATGACTTTTTTTTCTACTCTGATATTTTAAGATTAGAAATCTTCTATATATTTCCAGGCTACTATAGCTCAGTGTTTTCAGAAAGAAATGAATATAACACTCGAGGGCTGAGCAACTGCACAGCAGTAGGGCAGTTTCCTTGCGTGCTGCTGACCCAGGACGATCTTGGGTTCGATCCTTGGTGTCCCATATGGTTCCCCAATATCAGAAGTAAATTCTGAGAGCACAGCCAGAAGTAACTCCTGAGCGTCACCAAATGTGGCCCCCAAAAAACAAAATAAATAAATAAAAATAATAAATAAATAAAAAAGAAATGTGTGTAACATTCATCTCAGAATTGTTTAATTCACACCTTAAATTTATGAAATTCACATAGTAAGTAAATTCTTTCCATATCTAGAACTGATTAAGTAGGACCTATATATTTGCATTTATAAGGAGTGAATTTGTTTGAGACTGACATTTTGCATTCCTAACAGGTTTTCTGATGATATAATGTTCTGAATGCACTTGATATAGTAATGGTCTAGAAGCAAAAGAAAAGTAGTGCTTAAAATAAAAATATAGTTATAGCTGGAGAGTTGGTAGAGTGGGTAGGAATATTGCCTTGCAAGAGACTGACCTATTTTATCCCTGGTTTTATCTCTAGGGGATTCAAGCACAACCAGTAGTTATTCCTGAATACAGAGCTAGGAGTAACCTCTGAACATTGCCAAGTGTGGCCTCATAGATATAAATTAATCAAAAAGAGAAAAGAAAATGCTTCTCAGTATTATTTATTTTAATCATGCCTTATTTTTCTGACCAAAATGCTCTTTCGTATCAGAACCTACTAAATTTTTAGCAAATGTTTCCAAAACGATCTCTCTGCTCTTTGGAAAATTCTCCAGTAAAATGTGCCCTATCTATTCCACTATTTCCGTTAAAATTTTTGCATAAAAACATAATTAATGATATCATCAATATTTTTTAAAACTAAACTTTGTACTTTCTACTTTTGCTATTATAAGCAGGAATACATTTTTTCTTTTAATTATTTGCAGAATAAATATATATGTATGAATTAGCGCATGTCAGGCAAAATAAACTAATCATATGCATTCATGAAAAGCATTCTTCTTGTATGTTGTTTATATTATCGCAATATTTGAGAAATTAATTTTATGAGAATACATTTGGTTTTGAGCAGCCTCATTAATAATAAACATAGCCAAATTCGTGGCTGACTGAATGCTTGGTTGGTTAGATAACCTAAAAATTGTCATTAGTAATTCTGTGGCACATGGTAACAAGAGCTAAAATGCTATTATAATTCCATTAGACTAAGAAAGGCTAATGTTGAATAACTAAGGTAGAAGAGAAATTGTCTTGAAGTGTAGTTTTTTTTGTTTGTTTTTTGGGGGGGTCACATCCAGCAGTGCTCAGGAGTTACTCCTGGCTCTAGGCTCAGAAATCGGTCCTGGCAGGCTCGGGGGACCATATGGGATGCCAGGATTCGAACCACCATCCTTCTGCATCTAAGGCAAACGCCTTACCACTGTGCTATATCTCTGGCCCAGAAGTGTAATTTTTTTTTTTTTTTGGTTTTTTGGGCCACACCCGGTGTCACTCAGTGGTTACTCCTGGCTATGCGCTCAGAAGTCGCTCCTGGCTTGGGGGACCATATGGGACGCCGGGGGATCGAACCGCGGTCCGTCCTAGGCTAGCACAGGTAAGGTAGGTACCTTACCTCTAGCGCCACCGCCCGGCCCCATGAAGTGTAATTTTTTAAGAATCATTACAAGTCAAGTTTCAAAGAGAACTACTGAAAAGCTCTTCATTATTATCCTCTCCTAATTTAAAATAAAATGGTAGTTGAGCTTTGAGGCTGGAATGTTAGTATATGTGACAAGGCTCTAGCTTGGCATGTTACTGAACTGGGTTCAAACCTCAGCAACACATAGTTCCCTGAGATCAATCAGGACTGATCTCTGATCTCTGAGCATAGAGCCAGGAATAAACCCTGAGCACGGTCAGATATGATCCTAAAAGAAACAAAAACACACAATATTGTTTAACTTTTATAAATCTATCACATACAATGTAATTTGAATTATCAAACTAAGTATTAGAATATCAGAGATGTACATTGCTGATGATATTTATATTCTTGAGCCTTCCCTACTTGTTTTATCTTATTTTATGGATATACAAATTTCTAATAAGTGTATTATATGTTTTTCTGTATCATGCCTGTTGCTTATAAACTTTAGAAAGGAAATCAAATAAAACCAAGGATACAGTTCATTTGGTTCAGTATATATACCTTTTGAGTAGTGCATTTTGTACCTTATACTGATGACGCTTGGGAGCTTCCTAGTGTTTCTCCAATCACAAGCACTGAAAAACCTTTCCTTAGCCATGTCACTGGTTTGCCCCTATCAAGATAACTCAATGGGTATCAATTGGATACAGTAACTATTACTGAACTTGTAGAAAATGTAGACAGGCCTCTCAAACATAAGTTTACTATACACCTAATATAAAAATCCCTGGATTACATTCAAAGGAACTAAATCAACCCATATTCTTCAAAATCCTCTAGAATTATTCTAACCAATGATATACTATATATTTTTGCCTTCCCATATTTTCTTATATTAAAGCTAAATATATTGTTACCCATAGCTTCTGCTCTACATTACTTGGTTGTTAGAATAAATGAGTAAAATGCAATTATGAACTTTAAAAATATGCTCTTGTGGGGTCGGAGAGACAGCATGGAGGTAGAGAGTTTGCCTCACATGCAGAAGAAAGGTGGTTCGAATCCTGGCAACCTTTATGGTTCCCTAAGCCTGCCAGGAGCGATTTCTGAGTGTAGAGTCAGGAGTAACACCTGAGTGCTGCAGGTATATATATATATACACACACATATATATATATATGTATGTGTATGTGTGTGTTTTCTCCTTTTGTTTATGAATATAAAGTAATTTATAAGCACTCACTGAAAACTAAAAAATGGTACAATAAAAAAGAAGATAAAATATTTAATATTGGCACATATTATTATGTGATATAATAATTCAAATATTCTTGAAAGGATTCATAAAACTCAAATGAACAAGGTAATCTTAAATAATAACTGTAACCTTGAACACAATTTTCATTAAAATTTTTAATCTAGAAAATAAAGTGGGCAGATCCATGTAGTAAGTCAAAACTGCTAACTATTTGTCATATAGAAGGACTTAAGACATCTGGTGAGCATGTGGGAAATCTGTGAGGAACTGAATCATGGTAGTGGTAAAGGAACAGAGTGGAATTGGCCAAAACATGGAAGTCTGAGAGCACTTGGAGTACAGTAGAGGTGTAATAAGATTAATTCAAATGTAATGTCCCACACTATTTCTGTAGACTAATGCTCCTTGTAATACTTTGTAAACTTGATAAATATCTTTACTGGTTGTTTGCTCTCTGCCTCAGGGAATACCTGATTTTGAGAGGAGGAAGTATTTTATCTTTACTGGAGTTAACTAGGAAACAATACGTCTGAAGTTTCACTTTACAATAGCAAACTTCAATTTTGAGCTTGTCATCATCATTATTCAGAGCCTTTTCACCTCTTTCAATCAAGAGAAGGGACTTGAGAGATAGACTATACAGTGAATAAGTTGCTTGTCTTGCACACTGCTAAACTGGGCTTGATAGTTGGCATCTCGTTTTCCGAGAATTATAAACTGGGATTCCAAAAACAAATTGAGTAAGCCCTGAACATTGTTGGATATGGTCCAAAACCCGTGTGAACAATAAAAATAATTAAAAATATCATTGCTAATGCAGTTCTGTAAAGTACCACATTTTTATAAATAATGTATTTCACTAGATAAATAATTGCCATATGTGAAGTAAATGCTTGGATCTTTCTCAATAAACATATACCATGACTTTCTACCTCCTCACTATCTCTTGCTTAGTTTTCTTCTGAGACCATTTCTTAAGATCAGCTGTACCTAAAGTCTTTAAGCAATATAAAGTTTTCTGATATAATTACAATAATTATAATAAAATGTCTATTCTTCTGCAATAGCTCCTTGAATGCTATTCAGTAGAAAATGAATATTTTCTATTAACTTCCATGTGGCTTTCATTCTACTTCTTAATATATTACAGAATTCTTCATTGTAGTATAATTACTTGTCGCTGGCTTCCTAATGAGAATAAGAATTTAGAAAAAAAAATAAATGACAATTTTTGAATGTTAATAAAATTTTTTCCAGAAAGTGCTTTCGAAACTTCTGTTTGAGATTTGTTCCATCATAGCGTAGTGAGCAACAATCAAGTTGAAGAGATAGGAAAGTAGGTAGAATGTTTGCTTGCTGTAGTAGAGGGTGGTCAAACTGGGTTTGATTGTCAATATTTCACATAGTCCACCAGGTTCACTTTGAACAGAGAGCAAGTAGTAAGCCTTAAGTACCATTAGATAAGGCAACAAAACAAAGAAGAAAGACTTAAAATTTTAGCAATCTTAGTAGAGACTGCAATGCTTTGATTCATATTGATATTTGTATATATTCTATGAAGATTTATCTAATTCGTTTGTGATATCTTACATCCACTTTATTGTTGCCAGTTTCAACATATCTATTATTTTAGGTTATTTTTAACTTTGATGTCATACTCGGTAGATTGAATATGAAGAAATTGTTGGCATTTTTCTAAGAACTTTTTGATCAATTTTATTACTTAACATTTTTTAGGTGTTCATTCAGTTTTACATGCATACCTGGTACAGAGCTACTGTAGCAATAATTTAGATATTATTTGTCAGGTAACTTTTATTTTTCAATAACTTATTTTATTTAAAGATCAAGTATTACATGGTTGATCAAAATACATTTAATTCTACCACTCACAATTCAATACCAAGCCTTCCACCAATGTAAAATTCTCTCCACCAATGTCCTTATATTTCTACACATTTCCAAATCTATCTCATTGTTAGACATGAAGTAATTAATATATTTTATATTGCTTGTTAAGAAGTAGATGACAATAAAATTGATTTTAAAAGTGAAGCAGAAAAACATTTGTGAAATTATTCTATTTCATAATAAGGTCTTTAAATTATTGTCAGAAGATTTATTAAGTTGTTTGTTGCTTGTTGATCTCAGTTATTTGTTGTTTCTGAAAATTCAGTGACTTCAAATCCACATTGATATCCAAATTGGCACATTTCTATTGGAATGTCAGTTCTAAAAATAATAGAGTTGACATGAGGTGGCACTATAAGAAATTCCAAGTTTGGTAACTTATATTGTGGCATTTAGGGGGCCTGTTTTTGGTTGCCATGCCTACCAAAAATACAAGATGGTGGGGGAATGGTACCTGTATTCCCCCTGAAGGTCCTTGTGATGTTACTGTAATAATAATCGAAATATTCTTTGGTTTAGCATCTCTACAGAGTTCTATGATTGACTGTTGAAACTGGGCATTGTAATGTGGTGTCTGTGGATAGTGAATAAAGTTGGTATGGCTTTAGCAGGTCAGGGACTTGGCTTATCTCTTTTTCGAAGAGTCCCAAATTTCAGTTGTATGGCCAATGTATTCATGAATTTTCATGGCTTGGTTTTTAGCTCTTCAATAACAGAGTGTGTCTGTGAAGCAGAGTGAATGCAGACATTGCAACTGTGTAAGATATTGCCTTTTGTCATATAATTTTGTGGAGCTCACTAAGCTCTGAACAATATCTTAAAGAGTAGAGGATTATTGGTAACACATTGTAAAATCACTACTTTGAATATATCATTTGATTCTCTTTGTGCTCTTAGAGTTTATTTAAAAATGTGATACCAATTTTATCAAAAAAATTAAGGAATTATTTTTCTTTTGCCACAATAAGTTACCTCTTTCTCTATCTAATTCTTGCCAATTTATTAATGTATTGTTTTGATCTGT
Source organism: Suncus etruscus (assembly GCF_024139225.1). Taxonomy (NCBI): domain Eukaryota; kingdom Metazoa; phylum Chordata; class Mammalia; order Eulipotyphla; family Soricidae; genus Suncus; species Suncus etruscus. The sequence goes on along the minus strand of NC_064859.1, from coordinate 56,870,766 downwards.
TTGAACTTCTCTTGTTTGGCACTCTTTTCATTATTTTTTAATTTTTGGATTTTTGGGTCACATCTGGCTCTGTTCAGTGTTTACTACTGGCTCTGTGCTCAGGGATTATTTCTGATAGGCTCACAGGACCATATGGGATGATGAGGTGCCAGGAAAGCACCTTGCCAGCTGAACTATTTTGCCATCCATGTTTTTGAAGCTCTAAGCCTCCTAATCAGCACAAAAGTATCTGTATACCTCTTCATTCTTCTTTTCAGCTATTATCACTTACAAGGATCCATTCTAGGCCTTGGTCTCTTTCTATTTCATTTAGACTTACTAATTTCAGGGATTTATCTTCCTGCATTTGTTCATTAATATCTCAAATGTGATTAATTCTTTCTTTTATTTTTTTTTTAATCAGGCAAAGAGTGGAGCCAAAAACCAGCCTGCGAGGGTCCACGAAACAGAGTTGGCAACTCCAGCTAGATTTACATTCTTAATTTTTATTTTAATTTTTGTTGTGGTCGAAGTGAATTACAATTCTAGTGCAACTGTTCCCTCTTGTACAGCTTGTTGTAGATTGGATATAGATTCTGTTGTCATTGACTTTGGATTCGGTATTCAAATCTCATACGTTTTTACTTCCCCCAAATGAACATTCGACTGTATGGCCTTGGTACCACTGGGGGAAGAAGAAAAACAAAAGGCAAGCAAAAAACAAAAACAAAAACAAAAAAACCTAGGAGAAGTTGTCTAGGTGTCATAAATATCCATTTAGAAGAAGGAAGGGGAAAAAAAAGAAAAAGGTAGTAAAACAGAACAAAACAGAAACAAAAACAATCAGGGAGCATCAACAAGATTACAAAAAGAATAAACTAAAAACCGAAATCAGCTACATCAGCTACAGAAAAAGAAAAACAAAAGAAAAAACAGACCAGTAATTCTTTTAAATATTTAAATTTGTATCTTCTTTAATGATCTTTCCATTGTCCTTATTTGAGGCCACTAATATGTTTATTGTTTCTTTCATTCTGCTATTATTTCATACAACTATATTAACTCTTCAGATCCTTCAGTTCTTTTTCTCAAAACATTATTTTATTTCTCTCATCAGTTTGTCTTTGAGTTTATTAAATCTGTCTTCCAAGTATTTTCTAGCTTCTGTGAATATCCAGAGGAATGTTACCCTGAGATTTTCTTTGAGTGAGATTTTTTTGAGATTTTCTTTGATTTTCTTTAAATTCTGAGGTACTTAATAATTTAATTTGACTATTGACTATGGTCCTCAGCTCTTTGTGTCTGTTTTTTTCTTTCTTTTTCTGCTTCCTTGCTTCCTTGCCTCCTTGCCTCCTTGCCTCCTTGCCTCCTTCCTTCCTTCCTTCCTTCCTTCCTTCCTTCCTTCCTTCCTTCCTTCCTTCCTTCCTTCCTTCCTTCCTTCCTTCCTTCCTTCCTTCCTTCCTTCCTTCCATTTGTTCTTCTTTTTAAAATTTCCACTTGTTATTCTTGGGATGTGATTATGGAACTTTAAATTCCAAATCTGTGGATGTTCCATGTTCTCACTTGTAGTATAAGTCTAGTGCACTGTTTTTATGAGCCTGAAATGTCTGTGAGAAGTTCTCAGCTGCCTGAAAAAAAATCAATATTGTGACAGTGGCTCTAATTTTCATGTGCCTGAGTACAACAAGTGACTGGAGTCATCCTGCTTTGCCTGTGTGGGTTCTGGCCTAGGGTTTATAGTTGCAGTATCTGGTAGTTGATGTGGCACCATAGTTCAATTGAATTAACCAGTGACTGATGGTTGTGGTCACATGAATCCAATCACTGCTCTTATGTAACTGACCTTCAGAGTTATGGGGTGGGTGGGAAGGTGGTGGGGATTTATATTTCTCAGTACCAGTTTTAGAATAATTGATCTGAATCATGGTCTGATAAGCAGGCCTCAACTCTAGGGCTCTGCTAAGTGCTGTGGCCTTGAGACGGCAGCTTCCAGCTGCTTATTCAAATATGGCTGCCCTTAATTGAAGCACTTTCTACATTAACATCTAATGTAATTATTAACATGATTTACTTTCAAGTGTTCATTCTCTTACTGATCTTTTTTTGTCTTAAATATCTTTTGTTAATCTATCTCCCTCTGTTGCTTGCTGTTAGCTTATATCAAAATTTTAGTTTTAGAATTTCATTTTAATTTGTGTATTTTATATTTTAAATTATTTATTAATTGGGATATTTTACGAACTACGATAATAAAATTTACTCTACATTTTACTTGAATTTTATTTTGTTTATTTATAATAATGCTACAATGTAGAAGTATTGATAACATGTATTTTGATTTATATCCAGACTAGAATCCTTTACTTTAGCAGGGGTCCTCAAACTTTTTAAACAGGGGGCCAGTTCATTGTCCCTCAGACCATTGGAGGGTCTGACTATAGTAAAAACAAAACTTATGAACGAATTCTTATGCACACTGCATATATCTTATTTTGCAATGAAGAAACAAAACAGATAAAAATACAATATGTGGCCCGCGGGCCATACTCATAAAAATCTAATTTTTAATACATTATAACTTTATAGTTAAAGTGACTTAAGAAGAAATTTTCTTTATTTAAAACTGATAATAGGAGCTGGAGTGATAGCAAAAGCAATAGGGTGTCTTCCTAGCATGCTCTAGCCTAAGACAGACCTCAGTTCAATTCCCAGTATCCTAGGACGGACTGAGGTTCCATCCCCAGCATCCCATATGGTCCCCCAAGCCAGGAGAAATTTCTGAGCACATAGCCAGGAGTAACCCTGGAGCATCACTGGGTGTGGCCCAAAAACAAAAAACAAAACAAAGCAAAACAAAAACTGTTAATATTTATTTCAGAATAACAAAATCCTTTGCAAATTTATTTAAGGTGGATGAGATGTGCATTCTTAATTTATTTATATATATATATGACATATATACAATATATTGTATATATATTATATATAAAAATATATGGTTTTTGGACAACACTGGATATGCTCAGGTATTATTCCTGGCCCTACTCCTAGAAATCACTTCTGGCAGACTCAAGAGAACCATATGGGATGCTGGTGATTAAACTAAGTCTGTCCTGAGTAAGCTGCAAGCAAGGCAAATGCTCTACAATTATGATATTACTCTGGACCCCATATAAGTACATTTTTATTTTACACTTATGTATAAAAATAGTTTATTGTTATTGGTGTGTTGGTTGTTTTTTTGTTTGTTTGTTTTTCTTTTATTTTGACATTGGGTCACACGTAATGGTTACTTCTGGCTCTGGCTCAGGAAATAATCCAGGTGGAGCACAGGGGACCGTACTCATATATGGTCAGGTTGATTGTAGCAATACAAACAGTGTATCCCCTGTACTATTTCTCTGAACCCTGTAAAAATAATTTACTTGCCTATATTGTGGATAACAACTAAACAAGACATTTTCAGCATTTTTAAAGTATCTTGGTAATATCTTGGCAAAGTTTTTGAGTTTACGACATCTAAAATTATTTTTGCTGTTTTGCCTGGGCTTTTGGCGGAAGGGACATGGATGTTTTACCAACCATGTTCAGTGTTTTGATTTCACTCTATGTTCAGAGATCACTCCTAAAAGTACTCAGCAAAAACCATACTTGCTTGGGTCCTGATATTAAGTCATATTGGGGTACATGCAAGGCAAGAACCTTAATCTTTGGAAAATGTTGCTGGCTTTATTTATGCCTTTTAAAGTATGCCTCATTTTTGTTTATTTGAATGGTCACAATATTTTTTAACTTTATCTTTTAACTAGCTTGAATATATGAGGTATGCTAACTTCATTTGAGTTGTTGTATTATTCATAAGACTTAAAATGTGCTAAATAATAAGGTTGTATGTGAAGTGAAATAAAAATATATTACTTAGGGCTAAAGTGGTAATACAGTAAGTACAATACTTGACTTGCATGTGGTAGACCGACATTCAATACCCAGCATCCCACATTATCTCACAAAACCCTTCCAGGAGTCATCCCTGAGCCATAGAGCCAGAGTATTTCTTAGTAATTTGGAAGGAAATTACTTAAAGGAAGGAAAAACAAATACCTATAGGGGCAATTGCTTTGCATGTGGGTAACCTCGTTCTATACTGGATACTATCAAGCATCACTGGGTACATCATTGGATGCTCCAGAACACAACCTGAACAGTGGAATAATCAATAGCATTAGATTATCTATGCAGGGAAAACTTAATCCCTCACATTGAACCCCTTATTAGGTATTAGAGAATCCCCTGAAAGGTATCAGGGGAGTGCCTTGTGGATGCTCCCAACATTCAAAACATGAGAATTTTCAGGAGTTCTGAAGTAACATTGCTAGTCTCAACAACCTAAAATTCTCACTTCTGTTCACTAATCTTGCCAGCTCCAGAACATTTGTGTCCATCAGTAGAAAAAATGCTACTTAAATCTAGAAGGTGAATAAATCCAAAAAGACAACTTTCATGCAAATTGTATGCATTTCAAAGATAATTAACTTTATTAAGCATCTGTGTAAAAAATGTTGAGTAAATGCTTCAAAAACAATATTGTGTTCATGGAAAGGCTGTCACGTCAGTAGCTATAAGGTACTGAAAATTCATCATAAGAAGGTAGTGACACTTCAAAATCAATACACATAATGGGGCACTCCTTCCAACTAAAATAAAATGCAGGAATAGTTTATATGTTTACCAAGATTATACAGTCTTGGCTTTTTGAGGTGACAGCAGATGGTCCGATAAGAAGTGGCAGTACTAAGTGCAGGCAACGAGCATCTCATCTCAAGCTCCCTTAACCATGAAATCTATGAATTTATGCTTAACTGAATGATGAGAAAATACATAATGCGAAGTCTTAAGGCAAGTCAGGGTGCTGTGAGTTTACCTTGTTCTTTTCGAGAGTAATTAAGTCTTACAATTTCTATTTACCTCACATTATTAAAAGGAGTGTGCCTTTCTACTTTTCTTAAAATGTCACTCATCAAAAAATGTCACACATGCTTGTACTGTTTCATTTCATGTTAGATACTTTGTGCGTTGGCTTAGCTCATTTTTATTTCCTATTTCCAAGCTTCAGATCCCTAGCCAAGTAAGCATCAGTGCTCACTCTATTTTCCAAATTCTATCATTCTTTAAATATCATTTGGATTGATTTTCCAGTACTACATGGATTTCTATATTCTCTCCTTTTTAAAAAAAATTAGAATATTATCAATGCATGCCCAAATAGTTTCTTTTTTTAAATATGAAGTAGAAAATTTACTCATGTAAATTAATATCAGACAATAGCACATATAAATAAACAATTGTAAAAACATTTTTAAAAAAATCCTTCAAAATATTTAATAACTGTTCAAATATCATTTACCAGGTTCATAAATTTTATTCTTAATGTAATGAAAATTTAATTTTAAACATAACCCATCTTTATAACTAAATTAAAAATATTATTGTAAGAGATGATTTCGTCAAGAGAATTTGATTCTGCCTCTTTAACATTATTTTACTTAAAGTTTCAGATTAGGAAAAAATAGATTATTTTGGAATTACATGAATTAATTAAAATACTATTTTTTCTGAAGTCAGATAGTTTTTACTGAAATTTATTTAAAAAGTGTTAGAGGAGAGAAAAAAAGATGAATCTAAGAGAGAACACAGATTTCTTCGAAGTGGAAATAGGCAAACAAAGGACTATAAAATTAAGCAAGTAAGTTCCAAGCAGAATACAAACTTATAGATTAAGACTGGGGTACTATTTTAATTTTGGAAAAATACTTTATTATTAAATTATATAATATATGTATTTGTACACATACACATATTGGGTTTGGTGAGGTCACACCTGGTGATTCTCCTGGTTTATTTCTGGATCTGTGACTACAGAGTCTTTTCTTAGGATTCCAGAAATCAAAACTGGATTGGTCTCATAGACGATAGGCACCCTTACCAGTGCAATATTACTCTAGCCTATATTGTTAATTTCATTTTAGTAATATACCTAACATTAGATAAATATCTTATATATTAAAATTAAATCCATAAAATATTATGCAGATTATTTAAAGTAAAATTTTTATTTTACATTGGCAAAGAAAAATGTTACAATTTAGGTAGTAATTTTATTTGTTCTGTATAATAAAAGACCAGGAACTCACATATCTAAGGCATACATTTTATTTTATATTTTGTTTTGTTTTTGTTTTGGGGCCATACCCAGAGAAGCTCGAGGGTTACTCATGGCTATGTACTCAGTAATCGCTCCTGGCTTGGGGACCATATTGGAAGCCCAGGGGATTGAACCTTGGTTTGTCCTAGGTCAGACTCATGCAGGCAAATTTCTTACCACTACATAAGGCATACCTTTTATGCTAAAACATATCCCTGACCTTCAGGCATAGGAGAGGAGGAAAAAAGTAAGAAAATAAAAGCTAGAGCTAACAGAGCTATTTGTTAATGGTTACTATATGTTAGTGGCAAAAATGCCTCGTTTTTTTAAAATAATTTTTATTGTGACCAAAGTGAATTACAAATCTTTCACAGTAATATTTTAGGTACACAGTTATATTGAATCAGGGGCATTCCCACGACCAGTGTTGTCTTCCCTCAACCCATGTTCCCAACATGTGTTCTATCTCCCCCTCCTTTACTCCCCATGCTGCTAGAAGTATAAGCAATCCCCTCTGTGTATAGCTTGTTGTAGATTAGGTATCGATTTTGTTGTCATGGCTTTGGATTTGGTGCTTAAGTCTGATCATTTTTTTTATTCCTACTCAATGTTCATATGACTGTTTGGTTTTGGTACTATGTATGTTTTCCCCTCAATTTATGAGGCAGAGCAAGATGATTCAAGTTATGTGGTTTTGTTTGATAGAAAAGAAAAAATAAACAAAAAGAAAAAATAAAGGAAAGGAAAAACAAAAAAAACAGAAAACAAAAAACTGGGAGAGGTCTGTCTAGAGTTTATAAATATCAATTTAAAAGAAGAAAGAGAAAAAAGAAGAAAACATAACAAAAAGACAAAAAAAACAAAAACAAAGAAAAAATAAACAAAAGAACCGAAACCAGCAACTACAAAAAAGCACAACAGCAATATAAACAATAACCAAAGAATAACTGCAAGCACAAAATAAAAAGAAGAAAAAACTGTGCTTTTCTTTTTGGCATAGTCACAATTTTTAAATATTGGGGAGATTAGAAAGGGAGATCCCTTGGCCTAAGAAATACAGAGTTTCTCCACCCTTGAAGCATATAGTCATGGGAATAACTATAGGCACCATACATGCTCTTTTTCACACCTCCAGGTCTTTTTATGGTGCCAGACAACTTTCCGTTTAGTTATGGATGATAAAATCAGGACACTGTAACTAGAGATCTTGGTATTTGCACAAGTCATAAAATGAAGTGTAGGATAGAGCCTTTTTTATGGTTCTAGAAGTTCTGTTTCATCACTGTTGTTTAATTAGTCTTCTGTAATTAGTGGTCTTGATTTTTGCTCAGATCCTTGGACAAAGCCTAGGATAGAGTCGTTCATTATATTTCCAGAAGTTCTGCTCAATCGTAGTTGTCACAGTCAGACCTCTGGAATTAGAGATCTTGGTTATTGTACAGATCGTAGACCAAAGCCTAGGTTAGGGTCATTTTATTGGTCCTAGGATATGTTCTGCTCAGTCATGGTTATCAAAGTTAGTCTTCTGAAGTTAGAAATCTTGGCTTTTGCACAGATCAAAGGATGTGTTCTGATTTCTTCTTATTGTTAGGTGGTAAGATAAGACAACTTGCTCTTAGATCAAGTTGTTGCCATTTCCTCATTGTCAGGATGAAATATCAAAACTGGCTCATGTTGGTGCCAGAGCAGTATTAAGAATTTCCGAGAGCATGAAAACTGGCAAAGCTTTGCAAAAGCCGGCTCCCTGTGTGTGACAACAGGCAGGGAAAATCCGCGAAAGTACACCGGCCCAGGGGGGCCCAACTGTGAAAAACTGTGAGTGTGACCTGTCTATATCTGTCTACTGTCCTCTTGCGTGAAACTCTAGCGAGTGGGGCAAAAAGAGGCTCCAGAAACCTCGCTCGCCCAGACGCCACTTTCAAGGAGGGACTACAGAGCATGAAAACTGGCAAAGCTTTGCAAAAGCCGGCTCCCTGTGTGTGACACCAGGCAGGGAAAATCCGCGAAAGTACACCGGCCCAGTGGGGCCCAACTGTGAAAAACTGTGAGTGTGACCTGTCTATGTCTGTCTACTGTCCTCTTGCGTGAAACTCTTGCGAGTGGGGCAAAAAGAGGCTCCAGAAAACTCGCTCGCCCAGACGCCATTTTCAGGGAGGGACTACAGAGCACGAAAACCGGCAAAGCTTTGCAAAAGCTGGCTCTCTGTGTGTGTGACACCAGGCGGGGAAAATCCGCGAAAGTACACTGGCCCAGTGGGGCCCAACTGTGAAAAACTGTGAGTGTGACCTGTCTATGTCTGTCTACTGTCCTCTTGCGTGAAACTCTAGCGAGTGGGGCAAAAAGAGGCTCCAGCAGAGCACGGCCGCTCCCCTTTGCTACGCGGCCATGCACTCTTTCTAAGGAAAGAACTCCATTGCAACAAGAAGGAAAAATCACATTAAGAACGGCGCTATAGAGACACTTGGGGGCCTCCCCAGGCATCCCCTGACGGCTTGCCTCGGCTGAGGCGTGTCTCGCTGAGGCTGTGTTTTCTGTTGGAGTTGTGGATTGTGGTGGTTTCCTTTGCTTGGCAGACACTTGGGGGCCTCCCCAGGCATCCCCTGACGGCTTGCCTCGGCTGAGGCGTGTCTCGCTGAGGCTGTGTTTTCTGTTGGAGTTGTGGATTGTGCTGGTTTCCTTTGCTTGGCAGACACTTGGGGGCCTCCCCAGGCATCCCCTGACGGCTTGCCTCGGCTGAGGCGTGTCTCGCTGAGGCTGTGTTTTCTGTTGGAGTTGTGGATTGTGCTGGTTTCCTTTGCTTGGCAGACACTTGGGGGCCTCCCCAGGCATCCCCTGACGGCTTGCCTCGGCTGAGGTGAGTGTTTGGGGGCCGGAGTTGCGGATCAGGCTGACTGCTGGACCCCTAGGCCCGGCAGACATTTTGGGACCTCCCCCAGCCTGCATCAACCTGGGAACTTTGACCTCATTCAGCATTAATCTCTTCAAGGCGTGTCTCGCTGAGGCTGTGTTTTCTGTTGGAGTTGTGGATTGTGCTGGTTTCCTTTGCTTGGCAGACACTTGGGGGCCTCCCCAGGCATCCCCTGACGGCTTGCCTTGGCTGAGGTGAGTGTTTGGGGGCCGGAGTTGCGGATCAGGCTGACTGCTGGACCCCTAGGCCCGGCAGACATTTTGGGACCTCCCCCAGCCTGCATCAACCTGGGAACTTTGACCTCATTCAGCATTAATCTCTTCAAGGCGTGTCTCGCTGAGGCTGTGTTTTCTGTTGGAGTTGTGGATTGTGCTGGTTTCCTTTGCTTGGCAGACACTTGGGGGCCTCCCCAGGCATCCCCTGACGGCTTGCCTTGGCTGAGGTGAGTGTTTGGGGGCCGGAGCGCGGCCGCTCCGCTGGGCTTCGCGGCCGCGCACTCCACCTCGCCAATGAGTACCACCACAACACGTAGAAAAACCCACAGCTTAAGCGAGACAATGGGGAGGCTACGCAGACCAACTTCAACCATAGAGAATGAAGATGGAAACTCTGATGACCCAACAACGACCAACTACCTAAGCAGTCTTTCAGAAATGGAGTTTAGAGACGAAATATGGAGGTTGCTAACAGATATCAAAGAAAGTATAAATCAGAGCACTAATAAAAATCAAGAGAATATGAAGATAGAAATCAGAAAACTCCAAACTGAAATATCAGATCAGATAACAGGTCTGAAAAACTCAATAGACGAATTGAAGAACATAATGGATGAGTTTTCCAACAGGTTAACAGCAGCTGAGGATAGAATTAGTGCTTTAGAAGACGAGATGCATAACAACTTTACACAGCAGAAGAGATTAGAAAAAAGCCTCAAATCAAATGATCAGACAATGGAAAATTTACTCAAAGAATATGAGAAGATGAAAATAGAAGTCTTTGATAAGCTCAACAGAAACAACTTCAGAATCATTGGAGTTCCAGAGACCCAAGAAGAAAATCTTCAGGAAGAATCAATGGTTAAGAACATCATCACAGAGAAACTACCAGAGCTAAAGAAAACATGTGACCAAATCCTGCATGCCCGAAGAGTACCAGCTAAAAAAGACCCCAGTAGAAACACCCCAAGACACATCCTAGTCACCATGATGAAACCCACCGATAGAGATAGAATACTGCAAGCAGCAAGATCGAAAAGGGAAATTACATTCCACGGAGCATCCTTGAAATTTACAGCAGACCTGTCACCAGAAACACTCAAGGCCAGAAGGCAGTGGTGGGACGTAGTGGCAAAACTCAATGAAATAAATGCTTCGCCAAGAATATTGCACCCAGCAAAACTACGTTTCAGGTTTGACGGATGTATACACGGCTTCACAGATAAACAACAGCTCAAAATCTTTGCAGACTCAAAACCAGCCTTAAAAGAAAAACTGAAAGATCTACTCTAAAAACAAGACAGAACAAAAAACACACCAAACTTCTACACAAAGATGGCAATAAATCCCATGACAATTATTTCTCTCAATGTCAATGGACTAAATGCACCAGTTAAGAGGCACAGAGTGGCGAAATGGATCAAAAAACTGAAGCCAACCTTCTGCTGTCTACAAGAAACTCACCTGAATAGTCAGAATAAACATAGACTCAAAATCAAAGGCTGGAGGAAAATCGTTCAAGCAAACAACACCCTTAAAAAAGCGGGGGTGGCCATACTAATATCAGATGACACAAATTTATACTCAGAAAAGTTGTAAGGGACAAAGATGGATATTATGTACTAATCAAGGGATTTGTACAGCAAGAAGAAATCACTCTCCTAAACATATACGCACCGAATGAGGGTCCAGCAAAGTATTTAATACAATTGTTGACAAATCTGAAGAAGGATATCAATAATAACACAATAATTGTGGGAGACCTCAACACAGGCTTGTCAACACTTGATAGGTCAACCAAATGGAAACCCAACAAAAATATACTAGACCTGCAAAGAGAAATGGATGAAAGAGGCCTAGTAGATATATATAGGGCACTCTATCCTCAGAAACCTGGATACACATTCTTTTCCAATGTACATGGATCATTCTCCAGGATAGATCATGTGCTGGCACATAAAACATACCTCCATAAAATAAAAAGATAGACATTTTGCAGGCTGCCTTTGCTGACCACAAGGCTCTGAAGTTAGATGTGAACTGCAAAGGGACACAGAAGAAAAAATTTAACACCTGGAAGTTAAACAGCCTCATACTCAATAACCAGTGGGTCCGAGATGAAATCAAGGAGGAAATCAAAAGGTTCCTGGAAACAAATGACAATAAAGACACAAACTATCAGAACTTATGGGACACAGCAAAAGCAGTACTGAGAGGAAAATTTATAGCTTTGCAAGCACACATCAGGAAGGAAGAAGGAGCTTACCTGAGTAGCTTAATGATACAGCTAATAGAACTAGAAAGTGCTCAACAAAAGGACCCAAAAATAGGGAGACAGAAGGAAATAACAAAGCTGAGAGCAGAAATCAACGAAGTGGAAACCCAAAAAACAATCCGAAAGATCAACGAAAGCAGAAGTTGGTTCTTTGAAAAAATAAACAAGATTGATAGACCATTGGCAAAACTCACAAAACAAAAGAAAGAGAGAAACTTGATAACGCGTATTAGAAATGAAAAGGGGGAGATCACTACAGATACTGCAGAGATTCAAAGGGTATTCAGAGAATACTTTGAGAAACTCTATGCCACTAAATATGAGAACCTGGAAGAAATGGATAAATTTCTGAACTCATATAACCTTCCAAGGTTGAATAAAGAAGAGGTAGCATATCTAAACACCCCCATCACTATTGAGGAAATTAAAACTGTAATCAAAAATTTACCCAAAAACAAAAGCCCAGGCCCTGATGGATTCACGAATGAATTCTTTCAAACCTTTCAAGAGGAACTACTACCAATTCTGGCCAGGCTCTTTTATGAAATCGAAAAAAACAGGAATACTTCCAAATAGCTTTTATGAAGCCAACATCACCTTAATACCAAAACCTGATAGAGATGCTGCCAAAAAAGAAAATTACAGACCAATATCCCTGATGAACACAGATGCAAAGATCCTCAACAAAATCCTGGTGAACAGGATCCAGTGCCTCATCAAGAAGATCATTCACTTTGATCAAGTAGGTTTCATCCCAGGAATGCAAGGATGGTTTAACATCCGTAAATCTATCAATATAATACACAACATAAACAACAACAAAAATAAAAATCACATGGTCATATCAATAGATGCAGAAAAAGCATTTGATAAGGTTCAACACCCATTCTTGATGAAAACTCTCAGCAAGATAGGAATAAAAGGAACCTTTCTCAATATAGTCAAAGCCATCTACCAGAAGCCAGTGGCAAATATTATCCTCAATGGAGAAAAACTAAAATCCTTTCCTCTAAATTCTGGTACAAGACAAGGCTGTCCTCTCTCACCACTCCTATTCAACATAGCACTGGAAGCACTTGCTATAGCGATTAGGCAAGAAAAAGATATCAAGGGAATCCAGATAGGAAAGGAAGAAGTCAAGCTCTCACTGTTTGCAGATGACATGATACTCTACTTAGAAAACCCTAAAGACTCTACCAAAAAGCTTCTAGAAATAATAGATTTGTATAGCAAAGTGGCAGGATACAAAATTAACACACAAAAATCAATGGCCTTTTTATACACTAATAATGATAGGGAAGAAATGGACATTAAGAGAACAATCCCATTCACATTAGTTCCACACAAACTCAAATATCTTGGAGTCAACCTGACTAAAGATGTGAAGGATCTATACAAAGAAAACTACAAAACACTGCTCCAAGAAATAAGAGAGGACACGCGGAAATGGAAACACATACCATGCTCATGGATTGGCAGGATCAACATCATTAAAATGGCAATACTTCCAAAAGCATTGTACAGATTTAACGCGATTCCTCTAAAGATACCCATGACATTTTTCAAAGAAGTGGATCAAATACTTCTGAAATTCATCTGGAACAACAAACAACCTCGAATAGCTAAAGCACTCCTTGGGAAAAGGAATATGGGAGGCATTACTTTCCCCAATTTTAAGTTGTATTACAAAGCAACAGTTATAAAAACAGCATGGTATTGGAATAAAAACAGACCCTCAGATCAGTGGAATAGGCTTGAGTACTCAGAGAAGGTTCCTCAGACATATAACCACCTTGTTTTTGATAAAGGAGCAAAAAATCCTAAATGGAGCAGGGAAAGCCTATTCAACAAGTGGTGTTGGCACAACTGGTTAACCACTTGCAAAAAAGCGAACTCAGACCCCCAGCTAACACCATATACAAAGGTAAAATCCAAATGGATTAAAGACCTTGATATCAGAACTGAAACTATAAGGTATATAGAACAACATGTAGGTGAAACACTCCAGGACATTGTGACTAAAGGCATCTTTAAGGAGGAGACAGCACTTTCCAAGCAAGTGGAAGCAGAGATAAACAGATGGGACTATATTAAGCTGAAAAACTTCTGCATCTCAAAGGAAATAGTGCCCAGAATACAAAGGCCACCCACTGAGTGGGAGAAATTATTCACCCAATACACATCAGATAAAGGGCTAATATCCAAAATTTACAAGGTATTGACAGAACTATACAAGAAAAAAACAACTAACCCCATCAAAAAATGGGGAGAAGAAATGAACAGACACTTTGAAAAAGAAGAAAGGCAAATGGCCAAAAGGCACATGAAAAGATGTTCAACATCACTAATGGTCAGGGAGATGCAAATCAAAACTACTATGAGGTACCACCTCACGCCACTGAGATTGGCACACATCACAAGAAAGGAAAACAAGCAGTGCTGGCGGGGATGTGGAGAGAAAGGAACTCTTTTTCACTGCTGGTGGGAATGCCGTCTAGTACAACCTTTATGGAAAGCGATATGGAGATTCCTTCACAAACTGGAAATTGAGCTTCCATACGATCCAGCTATACCACTCCTAGGAATATACCCAAGAAACACAAATATACAATACAAAAAACCCTTCCTTACTCCTATATTCATTGCAGCGCTATTTACAATAGCCAGACTCTGGAAACAACCAAGATGCCCTTCAACAGATGAGTGGCTGAAGAAACTGTGGTACATATACACAATGGAATACTATGCAGCCATCAGGAGAGATGAAGTCATGAAATTTTCAAATACATGGATGTACATGGAATCTATTATGCTGAGTGAAGTTAAGTCAGAGGGAGAGAGAAAGACGCAGAATGGTTTCACTCATCTATGGGCTTTAAGAAAAATGAAGGACATTTTTAACAATATCTCAGAGACAAGAGAGATGAGGGCTGGTAGGTGCAGCTCAGGACATGCAGCTCATCACATAGAGTGATGAGTGCAGTTGCAGAGATGACTACACTGAAAACTATCATAAAATGTGAATGAATGAGGGAAGTAGAAAGCCTGTCTCGAGTACAGGTGTAGGGGGGTGGGGAGGAGGGAGATCTGGGAAATTGGTGGTGGGAATGTTGCACCGGTGAAGGGGGGTGCTCTTTACATGACTGTAATCATACAACTATAATCATGTTTGTAATCACGGTGTTTAAATAAAGATAAAAAAATAAAGCAATTTAAAAAAATCTAAAAAAAAAAAAAAGAACGGCGCTATATCACAGAAGAAAATATTTCTCTCCGGACTTTCTTCTCTGTTGCATGCTTGGGCCTAAGATTTGACCCAGTGTGAGGCTTCATCCACGGAGGACTCCCCTACCTTAGAGGCAAGTCAGCCCATCCAGAAAGGGAGGAGCCAGAGGAGTGTACTGCCTGCATCATATAGACAATGAATACCACCACAACACGTAGAAAAACCCACAATACAAGTGTGACAATGGGGAAACAATGCAGGCCAGCATCAGACATAGAGAATGAAGATGACAATTCTGAGGACCAGATAATGACCAACCAACTAATCAACCTCTCAGATAAGGACTTTAGACTAGCAATATGGAAGATGCTCAACGGACTCCAAGAAACCATGGATCGAGTTGAACAGAACACTAATAAGAACCAAGAAAATATGAAGACAGAAATCACAAAACTCCAAACTGAAATAACATGTCAACTAACAGGACTGAAAAAGTCAGTAAACGAAGTGAATGACAAAATGGATAAGCTCTGGGACAGAGTATCAGAAGCTGAGAATAGACTTGGTGCTGTGGAAGATGAGATACATAACAATTCCATACAGCAGGAGAGATTGGACAAAAAACTTAAAGCAAATGAGCAGACAATGGAAAAATTAGTCAAAGAATGGGAACAGATGAAAATAGAAGTCTATGATAAGATCAACAGAAACAACTTAAGAATCATTGGAGTCCCAGAGACCCAGGAAGAAAATTTCCAGGAAGAATCAACGGTCAAGAACATCATTAAAGAGAAACTTCCAGAGCTAAAGAATATATGTGATCAAATCCTGCATGCCCGAAGAGTACCAACCAAAAGAGACCCCAGAAAAACCACCCCAAGACACATCATAGTCACAATGACAAATCCCACAGATAGAGACAGAATTCTGAAAACAGCAAGATCAAAAGGGGAAATCACATTCAAGCAAACTTCCCTGAGATTTACAGCAGACCTGTCACCAGAAACACTCAATGCCAGAAAGCAGTGGTGGGATATTGTGACAAGACTGAATGAAATGAATACACCCAGAATACTATACCCACCAGAATACTATACTCACTTTCCGGTTTGACGAAAGAATACATGGTTTCACAGACAAAAAACAGCTCAGAAATTTCACAGACACAAAACCAGTCTTAAGAGAAAAACTGAAAGACCTAATCTAAGACAAGACTACCCAAAAGACACACCAAATTTTGAAATAAAGATGGCGTTAAATGCCAGGACAATTCTTTCTCTCAACGTCAATGGACTAAATGCACCAGTTAAGAGACACAGAGTGGCTAAATGGATCAAAAAACTCAATCCAACCTTCTGCTGCCTACAAGAAACGCACCTGAATAGTCAGAACAAACATAGACTCAAAATAAAAGGCTTGAGAAAAGTTATCCAAGCACCCATACAACACCCATAAAAAAGGTGGAGTGGCCATACTAATATCAGATAATGCAAACTTTATACTCAGGAAGGTTGTAAGGGACAAAGATGGACATTTTATATTAATCAAGGGGTATGTAGAGCAGGAAGAAATAACTCTCCTAAACATATATGCACCGAATGAGGGGCCAGCAAAATATTTAATACAACTGTTGACAAATCTGAAAAATAATATCAACAACAACACAATAATTGTGGGGGACCTTAACACGGCTTTGTCAACACTGGATAGGTCTTGGACTCTTATAATCTTCCACGGTTTAAGGAAGAGGATGTAGCATATCTAAACACCCCCATCACCATTGATGAAATTAAAACAGTAATCAAATGTCTGCAGAAAAAC
This sequence comes from Suncus etruscus, assembly GCF_024139225.1. Classification (NCBI taxonomy): domain Eukaryota; kingdom Metazoa; phylum Chordata; class Mammalia; order Eulipotyphla; family Soricidae; genus Suncus; species Suncus etruscus. The sequence goes on along the minus strand of NC_064859.1, from coordinate 56,854,140 downwards.
AAAAGCCCAGGTCCAGATGGATTCACTAATGAATTCTATCAAACTTTCCAAGAGGAACTACTGCCAATCTTGGCAAGACTCTTTCATGAAATTGAACAAACAGAAACACTTCCAAATAGCTTTAATGAAGCCAACATCACCTTGATACCTAAACCAGACAGAGACGCTACCAAAAAAGAAAATTACAGACCAATATCGCTGATGAATGCAGATGCAAAGATCCTCAACAAAATCCTTGCAAATAGAATTCAATGCCTCGTTAAAAAGATCATCCACTACGATCCAATAGGTTTCATCCCAGGAATGCAAGGCTGGTTTAACATCCGTAAATCTATCAACATAATACACAACATCAATAACAAGAAAAATAAAAACCACATGATCATATCAATAGATGCAGAGAAAGCATTTGATAAGGTCCGACACCCATTCTTGATCAAAACTCTCAGCAAGATGGGAATGGAGGGAACCTTTCTCAATATAGTGAAGGCCATCTACCACAAGTCAGTGGCAAAAATTATCCTCAATGGAGAAAAACTGAAAGCCTTCCCTCTAAATTCTGGCACAAGACAAGGCTGTCCTCTCTCACCACTCCTATTCAACATAGCACTGGAACTACTTGCTATAGCGATTAGGAAAGAAAAGGATATCAAGGGAATCCAGATAGGAAAGGAAGAAGTCAAGCTCTCACTGTTTGCAGATGACATGATACTCTACTTAGAAAACCCTAAAGACTCTATCAAAAAGCTTCTAGAAACAATAGACTCATATAGCAAGGTGGCAGGCTACAAAATTAACACACAAAAATCAATGGCCTTTCTATACACCAATAGTAATAAGGATGAAATGGACATTAAGAAAACAACCCCATTCACAATAGTGCCACACAAACTCAAATATCTTGGAATCAACTTGACTAAATATGTGAAAGACCTATACAAAGAAAACTATAAAACTCTGCTCCAAGAAATAAGAGAGGACACACGGAAATGGAAACGCATACCCTGCTCATGGATTGGCAGGATTAACATCATCAAAATGGCAATACTCCCCAAGGCATTATACAGATTTAATGCCATCCCTCTAAAGATACCCATGACATTCTTCAAAGAAGTAGATCAGACACTTTTGAAATTCATTTGGAACAATAAACACCCTCGAATAGCTAAAGCAATCATTGGGAAAAAGAATATGGGAGGAATTACTTTCCCCAACTTTAAACTGTACTACAAAGCAACAGTTATCAAAACAGCATGGTATTGGAATAAGGATAGGTCCTCAGATCAGTGGAATAGGCTTGAATACTCAGAAAATGTTCCCCAGACATACAACCACCTAATTTTTGATAAAGGAGCAGGAAATCCTAAATGGAGCAGGGAAAGCCTCTTCAACAAGTGATGTTGGCACAATTGGATAGCCACTTGCAAAAAATTGAACTTAGACCCCCAGCTAACATCATGTACGAAGGTAAAATCCAAATGGATTAAAGACCTCGATATCAGCCCCAAAACCATAAGATATATGGAACAGCACATAGGCAAAACACTCCAGGACATTACAGGCATCTTCAAGGAGGAAACTGCACTCTCCAAGCAAGTGAAAGCAGAGATTAACAGATGGGAATATATTAAACTGAGAAGCTTCTGCACCTCAAAGGAAATAGTGCCCAGGATACAAGAGCCACCCACTGAGTGGGAGAAACTATTCACCCAATACCCATCAGATAAGGGGCTAATCTCCAAAATATACAAGGCACTGACAGAACTTTACAAGAAAAAAACAACTAACCCCATCAAAAAATGGGGAGAAGAAATGAACAAACACTTTGACAAAGAAGAAATACACATGGCCAAAAGACACATGAAAAAATGTTCCACATCACTAATCATCAGGGAGATGCAAATCAAAACAACGATGAGATACCACCTCACACCCCAGAGAATGGCACACATCACAAAGAATGAGAATCAACAGTGTTGGCGGGGATGTGGAGAGAAAGGAACTCTTATCCACTGCTGGTGGGAATGCCGTCTAGTTCAACCTTTATGGAAAGCGATATGGAGATTCCTCCAAAAACTGGAAATTGAGCTCCCATACGATCCAGCTATACCACTCCTAGGAATATACCCTAGGAACACAAAAATACAATACAAAAACCCCTTCCTTACACTTATATTCATTGCAGCACTATTTACCATAGCAAGACTCTGGAAACAACCAAGATGCCCTTCAACAGACGAATGGCTAAAGAAACTGTGGTACATATACACAATGGAATATTATGCAGCTGTCAGGAGAGATGAAGTCATGAAATTTTCCTATACATGGATGTACACGGAATCTATTCTGCTGAGTGAAATAAGTCAGAGAGAGAGAGAGAAAAAAACGCAGAATGGTCTCACTCATCTATGGGTTTTAAGAAAAATGAAAGACACCCTTGTAATAATAATTTTCAGACACAAAAGAGAAAAGAGCTGGAAGTTCCAGCTCACCTCAGGAAGCTCACCACAAAGAGTGATGAGTTTAGTTAGGGAAATAACTACATTTTGAACTGTCCTAATAATGAGAATGTATGAGGAAAATGGAAAGCCTGTCTAGAGTACAGGCGGGGGTCGGGTGGGGCGAAGGGAGACTTGGGACATTGGTGATGAGAATGTTGCACTGGTGATGGGTGGTGTTCTTTACATGACTGAAACCCAAACACAATCATGTATGTAATTAAGGTGTTTAAATAAATTTAAATAAAAAAGATCAAAAAAATAATAATTAGCACTAATATTTCACTGTTATTAGCTATCTACTTCAATGTAGATTGTAACAGTACTTAGCTTTCCTGGAGAGAGCTTTGAGGAACCACAAAGTGGGTAAGGTAAGGCATTGCCTTGTATACTATAAAAAAAAACCTTTAATAGTTTTTCACTTCAATAAATTTTATATTCCACTGTAATTGTAAACAACGGGTTTATATTATGCAAAAACAGTATTTAGCACTGGTTTAAGAAATAAAATAGTATTTATTTTATAAAAAAAAAAAGAATTTCCCAGGGTGGGGGTGTGTGATAGGTTCCTGGTGCTGTTGCAGATATCTGTCTGTTCTATGTCTGAGATCTAGAGTTTGGATTGCACCTCACTGATCACATGGAGTCTAAATTGGGTCCAAATGACACATGTTCAGGATGGGAGGCTCCCCTGTATTATAAAATGTATGAGTTCTTATCCCTAGTAGATAAGGACTTGTTTCTACACATAAAAGTTCCCCCTTTTTTTCTTATAGCTGCACTATTTATTTTATACAACTCTTTACAATCTCAAAAATTCAAAAATTTACAATTTGAAGTTTTCACTTCAATCCACCTTAGACATTTTTCTTTAATATATTTTTTAATTTTTATTTTTATTTTTTTAATTATGACAACAAAAATGCAAAGAAAGAGGACAGGGTAAAGTTACAGTGGAAGCCCAATCACCCATAAACAGAATTCTCCGTAGTCCCATCGATGATATCCCAGCCTTGAACTTTCAACCAAAGAACATTAATAGAAACAAAACTGAACCCCTGTACAATACAATTACTTTGTCCCTCAAATCCCCAGTTGTAGTACATACTATTTCTTAGCAGCACACAATATAATCTAAAGACATTAGACTTATGTAACTCCTTAAACATTGAGGGCAAAGTACATTTCTCTAGTTCCATGCACATGCTAACTAGTTTAAGTTAACATCAAAAGTTTTAGTGGCTTGTTTTTCTTAAGAATTGGAGTCAAGGGAACATAGTAAAAAATGGTATTAAAGTGGCATTTGTTTGCATAGGCCCACCAAAACATAAGGGACATGGAAAGACAAATTATGGTCTAAATACAAGGAGACCCTACCCCTGAAGTTTCCTGGCACAGGTCTGACTCTAGGCTCCAGGCAAACTAGTTTGTCCAATTCAAGTCATCGTCTATAGTGGCAATACACCTCCATTCCTCACATAGTCTCTGTTGTTGGTATCATGCTTCTGTATTAAAGATCCTGGAGTCTGCATATCCCATATTGCAGTCAGGATGGTGCAGAGCATCCTCTCGTTTCACCTCACACTTAAGGGGGTCTAGAGAGAACCATGTCCTGTAGAGCAGGTCATTGTTACTGTCAAGTCTTCTCAGTGTAAACGGAAGTCTCTTTTTAAGAGGTCGATGTCAGACCCTTGGTAGTGTCTTTCCTGGTAGAGGACTGCTTCCAGCTGTTGCTGTAAAAGACCTTGGATGTTTTGTAGTTAGCTTGCCTGGTTCCGGCGTGAATGGAGGATGCCCATTCTTCTGAGGCCTGTGCCAGGTCATTATATCAATGTTCAGGGTATAAGGTACATTTTACTGAGATTTATTAGATAAGAACTTATCTGTATGTATGGTGTTTTCCCATTTTAATGTGTCTATGCAAACAAGAATCAACGCCATGGGGCGTTATTGGTGCATCTGGAGGCAAAAGGAACAAGACCAGCAATTTCCATGACATAGTTCAATCATAGGCATCAAACTGAGGGACAGTTCCACCAACAATCCTTACTGAACAGCTTACAAAGAAAAGACAAGATGAAAAGTGAATAGAAACATCATGGTAGAAGAATATATAGAGAGTTACATCAGCTAAAGGAAATACCCATAAAATATTCAAAAGATATATGTGTTCAATTTATGTCCTTCTAAATAGTTCTGGGATTTGTTAGATATACTGTATGTCTTAGGTCAGAGATTAGAACTATGTGTTACTGAAGTTAAGGAGGGTAAATCTGGGGTACTGATGGTTGGAAGGAGCAAGTGTTTGCGCGGGGGCACTAGCCCCCGCGCGGTTTGCAAAATGTAGACTGGTATGAAATTACCATTGACAGACTGAGTATAGCTAAGCAGCTATCTGCCACCCACCAAATCAAACTCCACCCCCTAAGCCCCACCCTAGGCCAGTGTCCCGGCCAGGCCTGGGAGTGGGGAAAACCCCGGGTGCCCCGTCAACTCCTCCCAGGAACCCACCTGGAGATACGGAGGAATAGGGGAGAGGGGGGTCGGGTGACCCAGATCCGAGCCCCCCTACCCTAGGCCGGACCACGAGGCCGCTGGCACATGGGGGGGCCTGCCAGCTGCCCGTCCAGGCCGGCTAAAAATCCTGCTCCGGGAAGCAAAGTTCCCCTTTTTAATAGGCCTTTGCAAAAAGGAATGGTGCTGTCTTATATTGCTGGTGCATTTGGGGTGGAGAATGTCAAACTACACCATCTCTGTGCCCTGGTTTTGATCTGAGCTATTATCCCAGGAAAGACATTTTTCTTGTAGGTTTTTGTACCAACCAGAACCAAAATGGGTGAAGATAAAGAAGAGAAAAATATATATACACATATATTTATATAAAATATAAGAAATAAATAAAAATGAATGTTGAAAGAAATTACTTGTAAGGAATGTGCAGGAATAAGGTAATTCAGGAAGATTATTACCTTTCATAAAAATAATAAACTTGGATTCACTTAATTCTGAATATAGCTAGCAGAAAAACAAATTAACAAAAACACTGCCTGAGATGACATTAATTACCTACATTTAAGTCTCTAGGAGTGACAGTAACTTTGAGGAAAAAGTCAAGAGCATAAGACAAGAGCATTTTACCTTTCTTCTACTCAAAAACAAGCAGTAGTGTATTCCAGAAAACATCAAAACCACCATCCTCTTCTGAATGCATTTTCTTCAGAAACTCATTAAAAGGGAATAACTGGACAGTAACTGATAAATTGTTTTAATGGAAATAATTTTCTAGATTTAAAAATCATTCTAAAATAATAATTATAAAAATATTTGATACATGTTCTAACAAGATTGCACATAATGTGTTATGCATACATGGATGAATAGAAAGAAGTAAAATAGAAAATGAGTGAATTTCATCAATAAAAAATTGAGTCTATTTTCTTCATCCTCTGTATTCTTATTGTCAATATTCGTGTATAGATCTTCAAATATCACTTTTCATAAACAGAATTTATATTAATGACTGCTCTTCCTTGTTTATTCTCTGAATTAGTCTTCAGAAATAGAGTTAAAATGGTGAAGAAAATAAAAGCATTGTTTTTGATTAACTATAGAAAACTATTCACTTGACATTTACCCATTTAGTTCTTTATTGTTTCCCATTCTAACAATTCAACAGAAATTAAGAAATGTGGTATTTCCCAAATGCTCTGAAGGACAATGAGGAACTTTGAATGCAGGTGAGAAAATCAATCATTACTGTTTTGAAGAAAGTGTGTGTAGCCCAGACAATGAAATAAATAGAATATATGCCTTGAAAATTGTGAATATAGATAAGTTTTTTTGTTTGTGCTCATCAAATTGTATCAAGGATTACATTGAAAGTGGATGCTTTCATTAGTCCTGCAAGATATAAAATGGAAGAAAATATATATATGCAAATGTAAAATAAATTTTTAGTTTTTAGAAGTAGAGAGGAGATTAAAAAAGAAATTTGCTAGATCCTTAAAAGTCTTATCAATTTTTTCTTGTATGGAAAAACTATTAGGCTTGAGAAATATATCCAATCCATTTCTACATGTAAAGCATATCTATTGAGTTAAGCTCTCAAACTAATTATAAGAATGTTTTTTATTAATACTTCAGTTACATATACTTGATACATGTACTTCTCTTCTAGGTAGAACCCATGAGTCTTGATTATGTGTTTCCGAGACCCACTTTACTATAAAAAAAAACAAAAAACCATACATCTCTAAATCATAGTAGCAGGCTTTTAAGACCTTTGAGCAAACCAAAATATCACATATATGTTACTTCACCCAAGCCATAGTAAACTCTGTCTTTGAAAAAAAATATTAGTATGACTTTTTGTTATGGATTAAAGAATATTTCAATACACATAAACTGGACATTTTTATTTTAATTAAAACACTTTTTTTTCTTCCCTTTTCTCTTTATTATGGTTATAATGACTTTTGGTAAAATATGATTGAATGAGGGGGTTCACTGGTATTCATATATTCAGTGCAGGGATTAAACCTGGGTCAGCGCTTTTTAAAATATTTTATGTTATAAATAAATATATATATATTTATATATACATAATTATATATATATATTATATTTATATATAAATAAATATATAAATAAGATAGTAATAGTTTACATCAATGTATATTTTAGAATTACAACTTTAGCACTCCTCAAAATATATGTTTCTCTTCCATATGTAAAGCCTTTTCCTTTTGCTAATGGAAAGGGTTCTGTTGGGCCTCATTTGCTCTGCCTGTATACAGTTTACTCTTGGCCCTGTTTATTAGGTTTGTTCCAAAGGTGTTTATTTTTTTTAAATATAATATTTATTTTAATCATAGTGGCCTACATATCATAGACAATAATATTTTAGGTACATATTAACATATAATCAGGGGAATTCCCATCACTGAATTGTCCTTCCTCCACCTCTGTTCCTGTCCTACCTCCCATATCGTCCTACCTCACCCCTGGGGCTGCCAGAATAAGTGGTCCCCTCTGTGCCTAGCTAACTACTTAGTGGTCTTAGGCGGGACTAGATAGCTCAAGTTATGTGGTTTTGTTTGAAGAAGAGAAAAATAATAAACTCGGGAAAAATCAAATATGCCAAAAATGGGCGGAGTCCTTCTGGAAGCTCTCATCCTAGTTTTGAGAGATGAAGGTCTTCCTGTCTTGGGTTTGTGCATTTTGGTGGACTTGGAAACTTGTTCTGACTTCTCTCCATTTCCCCTATTGTTAATGTTTTTCTTCTTTTCATCTTTCCATCTTTCTTTGCATTTATTGGCTTGGCTTGGAGTGCAGTTCCTTCAGGTTTCAGCCTGCTTTTGCCACCTGTGGTGTGGGGCTGGGTCCCTTCTCGGGGTGTGTCTCTGCGTGAGTATGCTGGGTTATGTCGCTGAGTTTTGGACCTTCCCTTGTCCTCTAGTCAAGCCTGGTTAATCGCCACCCCCTTTCTGCCAGACAGTGCAGGTACACTCTCTGGCCTGTCCTGGGAGCTCAAGGTTCTCTTGAATGGCTGCCTTCCACCCGCTCCAGTTGGCGACCTCCTGCACTCAGTCTGGCCGGTCCCAGGAGCTCAAGCTTCCCTTGAATGGCCAGCTTCCACCCTCTCCAGTCGGTGATCTCCTGCACTCACTTTGGCCTGTCCCGGGAGCTCAAGGTTCTCTTAAATACCCGCTTTCCACCCGCTCCAGTTGGCGACCTCCTGCACTCACTCTGGCTTGTTCTGGGAGCTCAAGGTTCCCTTGAATTGTCGCCTTCCACCCACTCTAGTAGGCGACTTACTGCACTCACTCTGGCCTGTCCCTGGAGCTCAAGGTTTCCTTAAATGGCCATTTGAAGGTGTTCATTTAAATGGAATTTAGTTGCATGACGGCAAGATTCTTACCTGCTGTATTTTCTTTCAGGCCCACATATGTCATTCCTAAATGAAAGGATGAATGAACCAAGAGAGGAAAGGAAAAGACCAAATGAAAGATAAATCTCAAGTGCAGATAGAGGTAATCAATTTTATAAAGTCAAATTACACAGGGTCATAGTCCTATTTTTCTTGCTGATATTCAGATATTGATCTGTGAGTGATTGTTATTTCTCATGCCCCCAATTTTGAGGATGGATGTTAATTATAGTTGTCATAATTCCAATTGACAGTTAATTACTGTTTTAACATTGTAAGTTGAGCAAGTGAGAGAAGGATGTAACTAGGCTCTTTAACGCAGGAATTCAGTCTGAGGTACTCTGTGCTTGCAGAAATGATGTGAGACTCTTGTCTATTCTGACTTCACATAATTTATAAAATCCTAACCTCAGATAACCATTGTTATTCAATCTTTACATATGTAAAGAATATAAATAAATAATTGTGTCCCAATAAAGGACTGTGATAGTTCAAACATGCAAACATATATTTTACTCTCCTATTTAGAGGCATAAGATAAATCCTTTCTTTCTTGTGTTTATGCTAAACTTAGTAGCTTGATTGATAAATTGATGAGGTTTTCCAACCATATATATATATATCACATATATATCAAAGATTTATGCTAAACAGTAGAAGTCGGAGACAAATGAGATGAACTGTTCACTATTTTCACAGTCACTTAGCTATACTTAGGAAATAGTGATTCCATACTTTAGTTAATAAAAATGTAAAGAAGCTATACTTTAATAAATCATACAAATACTTCTCTTTAATAGTATTCCTAGTTTTAAAAATGTGTCTCTCATATTATCTTTGTGATAAAGTTGTATGTCTAGGATGAAAGAATATTAGTTTTTGAATTATTATGTGTTAAAAACTGTAAACTTTAATGATATCAGCAAATCATGTTGTATGTAAATAGTCTTGTGATTGCTAACACAAAAATGTTGTACTTGTGCTTCTTCATAACTATTTAGATAGACTGATTAACTTCCATATAAATGATACAGACTCTTTGGGGCTGAAGTGGTAGTACAGCAGTAAGGTGTTTGCCTTGCATGCTGTTGACTCAGGACAGATGCAGGTTTAATCCCTAGCATACCATCTGGTCCCCTGAGCCAAGAGCTATTTCTGAACATAGAGCCAAGAGTAACCCCTAAGCACCACTGGGTGTGGCCTAAAAAACCAAACCACCAAAAACTAAAATAAAATAAAGTGATACAGACTCTGATGGGCTGGTAGCTCAAACAACAGTGCTGCCAGTGTAATGCCATAAGTTCAATTCAAGGGATACAGTACCTGCCAAGTATAGTCTCAGAGGCTGCTCCATAGGATATCCTTAGAATAATAAAGTTTTTGTGGTCTCTCAAAGCAGAATGTGAAATCTGGGATTCTCTGAAGTGGATATCTATGGGCAAAACTGATGAGGGCAACCCCTGTAACCACCAACAGTGAAAAAATATTCTGTGAGATGGGATGAGAATGAAATTCCCTACAAGCACATGTGTGAGGATAACTAAAGATGGGAATACATTTCCTAGTGGTCATCATAGCCAAGTTGTGAGAATAGGAAGCAAACGCACAAGCATCACACTTAGCTCTGTGTATGACCATCCAGTCATCATAATAACAACAATGAAGGAAAAGTAAAAAGAAATGTTAAAATAGGTAAATAATGGTCCAAATATTCCAGATTGATATTGATTTTTTTTTTTGGTTTTTCGGGCCACACCCTTTTGATGTTCAGGAGTTACTCCTGGCTAAGTGCTCAGAAACAGCCCCTGGCTTGGGGGGACCATATGGGATGCCAGGGGATCAAACTGCGGCCCTTCCTTGGCTAGTGCTTGCAAGGCAGACACCTTACCTGTAGCGCTGCCTCGCCGGCCCAGATATTGATCATTTAAGATTAAAACTTAACTAACTACAGAACTCTGGAAACTAAAATTACATCTTATTAATAACCCTATAATGATCATACCATTTTAGCACACATAGCACTTATTTGACTCATATTAAATTTTTAATCAGCTTAATCACTGATGTAGTTTATGTGTGAATGCTGCTAAGACTGATTTCCTCAGCTGTACAGTTGTGATTTTTAATAGAGCATTACTTACAATCCTAGTGAATTAAAGTCCATTGGTGTGCATAGGTGAAGCTGTTAGGACACTCTTTTTATAATTTTATTTTTGAGTTGTAAGATTAGCATAGATAGTATGAATCATATTATTTATACTTTTCCTCCATTCTACTATTTTCTATTTAAAATAGTAATCTTAATAGGATTAAAACCAAACAGAAAAAAGTTACAAATAAATATTGGTTTTCTGAATGAAAATATATACTAATTATAGTTTGGGAAATATCTTTAAGAACAAATTTCAGCCTAGCAGCTGAAATTCTATTTATAATGTTATTGTGTATATATGTACATGAGCTGAAAGAGTGATCATATGACTACATGTCCAGAAACTCTTGATTATTCAGAAAGCTTTTTGGGGTAAAATAATGGTAAGAGGAATAAACATGTAGTATAAGGATAGAAGTGTTTGCTTTACATTCCACTGAACTTGGTTTGAATCCCTGTCACAAAATCAGTTTCCTTGAACATTTATGGGATGTTCCTACAAATATGAACACTATAGGTAGGTAAAGTGCTATATGGAAATTCTATAATTAAATTTTTCCTTAGACCCAAAACTTTCCTTAAAAAACAAAATCTGTTAACTTTTAAATAATATTATAATGGGGCCGGAGAGATAGCATGGAGGTAAGGCATTTGCCTTTCATGCAGAAGGTCATCAGTTCGAATCCCGGTGTCCCATATGGTCTCCCATGCCTGCCAGGAGCAATTTCTGAGCCTGGAGCCAGGAATAACCCCTGAGCACTGCCGGGTGTGACCCAAAAACCACAAAACAAAAACAAAAAACAAAAACAAACAAAAAAAATAATATTATAGTGTTCCTTATCAAAGTCACCATTAAGAAATAAGTAATGGTAAAATATTCAGTTTATACTTTTCGATAATCTATATTGATTATATGAATCAATTCAATATAACATATATATGTACATGTAAAACATATATAAATATATAATATATAAATATACACTTTTATACATGTATAACATGTATGTGTATATATGTATAAACATATATACATATATGATTATATACATATACAATATAAACATCAATAAAATAAGTAAAAGTCTAAATATAAGAACTATATCAATAATTGATGATAATCAGTAAATATATTAAAAATAATACTTTATTTCAATACTTTTATTCTATATAAAATAAAGGCACACTTAAAATCACAATCAAGTACTCTTAGGATAAGAGATGATGCCAGACACAGAAAATTTAGAGCAATTGCATTTGTTTACTAAATGATACAATATATCATAGGGTAACAATTTATAGGAAATAAATATCAAAACTAGTAAACAACATTATAAATATACACAACATAAGTCTATTGCATAATATTTGTTTTACTTTTCCAAAAACTGCCAGACATTTGCACAAAATTATATAGATTTTATGTGATATACAAGATGCAAAATGCTGGCTGATTTGAAAATAAATTATTTCATCAAATGTACTTGTGAAGAGCAGGAGTGAATGAAGAAATTTTCAAAAAAAGAGACTAGATATGTATGCTTCTTTCATAGGATAAAGATATATTGATTTATTAACATAACCAAGTTTAAAATTTTAAATTCTTAAAGCAACTATATTTAATAATTTACTATATTGAATAGATCAGTGCATTTTATTCAATATGAAAGATATTTGATTACACATTTAAAAATGCACATTGAAATAATCTTGAAATTCTTAAGAAAACATTTTCAAGTAAGCTTTATTATATCTGTAAAAATGATATTGCATGATATATTTGAATAGTGTAGGAACTGAGCCCAAGTAAACTACACATTATATTTTAAAGAGAAATTTATCATGATAATGACTCAGCTATCTTTAATATCTTTCTATACAAGGAAGGATCCTATTTTTAGGTTACAAAGATGTATTACCTAGTTATAGCAGGATTCTACTAAAACAAGTGATGAGAACTGATTACTGATTACTTTGATGAAAAGAAATAGATCAGAGGTAAAACATGTTGAGCAACTTTTGCAAACTACTCTCCGCTAAAATTATGACCTATAAAGGAATACTAACATGAAATATTGCAGATTTTTGCTTTCAGACAAAAATGCATGCACATATTTTGTGAAGATTTCATTTTGGTGGTATTTAAGAAAATAGTAAAATAAGTGTGGCATAACCATAATTAACATTGCATTCATAATAGTAAAACTGACACTGAATTGCGAATACTTCTTTGTAGCATTATCTATGAGTGTTTTAAGTTTTAAAATAAACTATAAAGAACTGTCTTGAGCATACTGGCAATATTTGTAATTGTATTATGTTTTGCAATCTTTATGATATACAAAACATAGAAATAAGCAAACTACTGAGATATTACTGTGATAATTTTCTATAACTTTAAAATCATTTTTCTTTCCATGAAAATTTTACTGAAAAATATTTATTAATTAGTGTAGAACAAAATCTCCAAATAATTTTTGGTTTTTGCATGCTATTTAGAATTTTAGTGTTTTACAATAAAAAGTTTATTTTATTCTAGTTTAAATCTTTTAGAAACTAAAATTTCAAAAGATGTCACCCAGAATGCTTAATAGATTTTTAGGTAGATTGACAAATTTTGATTCTAAAAAGTTGAACTTATTCCCTACATTTACTTATTTATAAATACATCCTTTACTTGAATTGTCATGAAATAATTTTACAGTGTGATTGAGTTGTAGTCATAAAATGTACAACATCCTTCATTAGTGCACATTAGTGCCATTAATATCCCCAGTTTTTCTCCCAGCTTCCTCTCTGCCTTTTCCCCTGCCTCTTGAAGAAAATTTTTTTTCTCTCTCTATCTCTTCCTCTCTCTTTCTTCTGATTTCCTTTTAGACACTGTAGTTTACAATATTATTACTGAGTTTATCATGCATGTAACTTTACCTCCTTTAGAACCCAGTTCTAGTACACAGTGATTACAGTATGTGCTGGCATATAAGATGCCTTTTGAAACAAAAAAAGTCAACTGAAAATCAGGGGTCGTCTTATACACCGAGTATGTCCTGAAAAATGTTTCAATATGCCACTAAACGAAACAAAAAAAAATCAGGCCGCAGAGTTTTCAAATCTCTTTCTTGGGGGCTCCCAAACAGTACTCAGGAGAAATGGGGGGCACTTCTAGCAAAACCCAGCTAACCGTGTTGGTGGTTCAGTACTAGGGTAGGAGGATGGGATGTTGTTTGGTTCCACCAGGGAATTGCTAGAAAAGGTGCCTATGATAAGGAACCAATTACTGCAAGGTTGCTCGGACCGCCTCTCTAACTCAGCCAATCCAAGCAGGCTTTTTATGCATGCAAATTAAACAATGTTTTGGATCCGAATCTACACTGTAAAAAAGCCTGCTGAGATTGGCCAGAGTCAGAGAGGAAGTCTATTACAGTATAAACTTAGAACCTTTGCTTGTTGTGATTGGCTCACTGTGATACATACAGTTGCAGCACAGGAAAGTTCTATCTGATACAGTGAATATAGGCCTAAACCTACGTTTTAACTGCAAAATTAGGGGGTCGTCTTATACGCCAGAAAATAAGGTATTTTCTGCAATCACTATCATAGTGGTTTCTTTTTTGCAGGGGAGTGGGGCAATACCCGGCGTTGCTCAGGGGTTGCTCCTGGCAGGCATGGGGGACCATATGGGACACCGGGATTCGAACCAACCACCTTTGGTCCTGGATAGGCTGCTTGCAAGGCAAACGCTGCTGTGCTATCTCTCTGGGCCCCATAGTGGTTTCTTATCTGCCCTAATTACATCCCTCTGATATTTGTGGCAAGCTTCCCAACATGAACTTGTGTTCATGATCTTCATCTATATTGTCTTTGTATATTAATATACACTTGCATTTTATATCCCACAAATTAATGTGATCATTCTATATCTATCCTGCTCCCTCTGACTCATTTTGTTCAACATAATATTATCAATATCATAATATTATCAATATCTGTCCATGTAAAAGCAAATCTCATGACTTTATTTTTCCTTACAGCTGCATAGTATATCATTGGATACATTTCACTCATCTGTTCTTAGGCTCTTGGGTTTTTTCCTAAAATATAGCTATTGTGATTAGTGTTGCAATGAACATACAATTGCAGAGGGCTTTTCAGCATTGTGCTTTGGTATACACAATGTGTTTTAAGTTTTGTTATACCCCTGTGGTATATGCCTAAACTGGTATTGCTGGGTCATATGAAAGCTTAATATCTAGCTTTTTGAGGAATATACATTTTTTAATAAAAATGGATAAGGTTATCTTCCTGCCAGCAGTGAGAGTCTCTTCTTCTCAAATTCACATGAGCATGTGTTCTTCTTTTTGATGTATGCCAATATCTGGGGTGTGATATTATTTCCCATTGTTCTTTTGATTTTCATCTTTCTGATGATTCTGGCTTTTGGTGAAATTCTTCTAGAAGGAATAATTTGTTCATATATATTCCCATTTTTGGATGGAGTAGATATGTTTTCTTATTTACTTCTGCCAATGTCTTAGATATCTTAGATACTAACGTCTTATTAGATGTGATTTGGGTGCTTATTCCATAGGCAATCTTTCTAGCCTAGTCACTATTTTTTTAAGTGCAGAAGTTTTTTTTATGTAGTCTCTTTAAGATAAATTTATCTTTAAGATTTATTTGTTTATCTTTGCTTCTACTGTTCAGTGATGTTTCATCATTTAACTTCAATATCTTGATGTTTTCCTCTATGTGCCTTATGGTTTCAGGAGTGATATAAAAGTTTTTAATCTACTTTCATTTGACCTTTGTGCATGATATTAAAGAGGTCTAAGTTCACTTTTGTACAGCTAGTTAGCCAGGTTTTTCAACAACACTTGATAAAGAGGCTCCACATTCTATTTTTTGCTCATTGAACATATACTTGAGAGTGAGGATCAGCACATTTAACTCTATTCCATTGATTTGAGGCTCTGTCTTCTTCCAACACCATGCTGTTGTAATGATTACAATTTGAAGTTGGGGAAAGTGATGCATTTAATCTTATTTTTCCAAAGAATTTCTTTAGTTATTCATGAAGGATTATTGTTTTATGTTAATTTCAGAAGTGTTTGAACTATTTCTTATAGGTATTGCATTAAATCTGTACAATGCTCTGGGGAATTTCCATTTTAAACATGCTGATCCTTTTCATCTATGGCAGAGTATGTATTACCATTGCCTTGTGTCCTCTTTTATTTCTTCAAGTGTTCTCTTTGTATAGTTCTTTAATTAAGTTGATTTCAATGTACTTAATTTTCAGATCTAAGAGACAAATTTGTGAATTAGACTGTTTTTAAAATATATCATTTTGGTCCTAGATCTAAACTAGGTCCTACAGACTCTGAGTGTGACTCAAAGTTGCTCTTTTCCAAGCTCTAGACCAAGTATGTCATCCACCATAATGTCTACCTACCCTCATATCCAACTGTATCATCCAAAGGCATAAACCTGTAGTCCTGATTCTTAATCTGGATCATCCAGACTCCCAGTGGGACACGTTTCTCTGTTCCCCAAACTTGAGGCTTAACATGCCACCAGTTCTGATGACCATTCATCTCATCTCACATCCAAAACTTTATGGATGCTAATGAGCCTGAGAAAAGACATTTAGATTTATATTTGATATTTCAAATTAGATAGGCTATAGCCGTTTTTTGGTCTCAGGAAATATTGAGCCTCAAAACTAAGTTGATCTAACCAAAAAATTAGTTGTCAATTTTTCTTTATATAAAGGGACCCTGTACATTTAGAACATAACCTAAAGGGCAGATGTAATTATAGTCACTTTTTGTATAATCAATTAAATTGATCACATTCTTAGATAACAGGGAGCTTGAAACTTCACCATTCCAACCCACAAAATACAAAGAATAATGCTGAAACTTAGGACATCATCTGCAGTAGGGGTTATGGAAAGAAATCCTGGCAAATCTCCAAGCCCGTTAAAATTTCTAAGCTTTTTAGATGAGGACCTAAAGACAGCACTGAATGCTATAGCAACAGAAATCAAGGAAACAGAAGCAAAAGCAAATAGCAATAAAAATCAAGGAAACAAAAGCCATAAAAATTAAGCAATCAGTAGATGAACAATTCAACACACTCAAAAAAGTCTTTCAGAAGGTGAGAAAATTCATACAAAAGGTATTGAATGTATTAAGAACACATTAGCAAGCCATAGTAGCAGAATCACACAATAGGAGCATGCCACTAATGAACTTGAAAACAAATTCTAAGCGAAAACCAACAAAGAAGTCAAAAAAGAAATGAGACAAAGGTATGGAAGAAAATCTAAGGCACTCAATGAACAAAGTCAAGATAACTAATTTCTTAATTATAAGAATACCAGAAGGGGAAGAAAAAAGGAAGAGAACAAGTTATTAGAAAGATAATAGCAGAGAACTTCCCCACTTCCTGAAAAGAGCTTATTTACAAATCCAAAGGCAAAATAATACCAAACAAAATACACCAAGGTGTAATGTAATCAAAATAGCAAAATTCAGAGAGAGAAACAGGCTTCTTAAAGCACTAAGAGGGAAGGAGAACCTTAAGCATAAAGCTAAGAACATGAGTCACACTAGATCTACCATATGAACTAGTCCAGGCAAGAAAAGAGTGGAATGGCATATTCAAATTACTGAAAGAAAGAAATTTGCAACTTAAAGTCCACTACCCGGAAAACCTCTCTTTCATAAGAGAGAAGAGATAAATACATTCTCAAATAAAAAAAGATCTTTCAACATTTGTGAAAACCAAGGCTACTCTAAAAAATTACTGAAAAGTCAATGACCACTTTTTAGGACATAAATCTAATTTACAAAAATTTACAACTTATAAAACTAAGCATTCTATAGATCATAATGCCATAGAAATATAGATTGATAGTAAAAGAGTATGTGGAAAAACTGTAGCACCTGGAGACTGAACAAAATTCTGCTTAATAAATACTGGATCATAGATAAAATCAAGGAAGAAAGAAAGAGATTCCTTGGGATTAATGATAATTAAAATCAAATTACCACATTTATGTGGCATGGTAGCAGCAGTACTTAGGGAAAACTCATAGAGATGCAGGCCTACATATACATATATATATACACATATATATTTATGAGAAATATAAAATCAACAACCTAATGGCACATCTTAAATTTGTCAAAAAATATTACCAAAGAAACCCAAGCATAAATAGAAAAAATAATAAAAACAAGAGAATAAAAATATAGAAACCAATAAAACAATAAAATAATGAAACCAACAGCCTTTTCTTTTTAAAATAAACATGATAGACAATCCATTGGTAAGATTTTCAAGGAAATAAGAGACAGTGCTCAAATAAATCAGATCATAAATGTAAAATGGAGAAATTACAACAGAAACCCCAGAAATCTAAATATCTTTAAATATTACTAAGAATAACTGTATTCTTATAGCAATGCTTCTAAAATAGTGGTATGTGTCCCCTAGAGGGGCGCGAGGCTCCGTAAAGGGGGGCGCGGTTGACCTCGGAAAACACTGTTGACCTCGGCAAACACTGTCATAACACGCTAAGCTCCGTTTTTATGTCTCTGTATGTCTCTGGAGCTGAGAGTTGCTGTGTCTTGCTTCAAACTCAGCTTCGAAAAGCTGTGCATTCAAAACGTGCTCATTGTAGCCTTTAATCCAGACATTAAAGATACAATTTACACTCGCGCCAGGAGGGGGGGGGTGTTTGTTCAAAAATGCTTCTTCTTCCTGGGGGGGGGGGGCATGACAGAAAATAATTGAGAAGTACTGAGCTAGAGAACCTATAAAACAGGCAAATTTCTAATTTCTGGAAACATATAATCTCCCAAAACTGAAGGATGAAGAAGATAAATTAAACAGGTCAATAACAAGCAATAAAATTGAATCAGTAAATAAGAATCTTCCCAAGAATACAGGCCAGAATCAAATGAGTATATAGAGCTGAATTTTATTAAACATTCAGAAAATAATTACTACTTTGATCTGTCAACTCTTCCAAAATATCAAAGAGAAGTGAATCCTTTTTAATATCTTCTATGAAGCCAAATTATGCTAATTCCCAAAGTAACAGAGATACTTCTAATAAAACTACAGACCAATATCTAACTGATGAACATTGATGCAAAAATCTTTAACAAATTCTTAGCAAACCGAATCTAACAAAACTTAAATAAGATTATGCATCACGTCCAATTGGTTTTCATCCAGGACATGCAAGGATGGTTCAATATACACAAATCAATCAGCATCATATAGTACATCAGTGAAAGGAAAGATAAAAGATAAAAGCCATATTAACTTATCAATTAATGGAGAGTAGACATTTGACAAGATTCAGCACCCATTTGTGATTAAAACCACTCAACAAAGTAGATGTGGAAGCCAAATTTCTCAAGATAACAATTGCTATCTATAACAAGCATGTAACCAATATAATTATTAATGATGAAAAATTATATCACTGTGGCCATGCACAGGCCAATGATGTCCAATATCTCCACTGATATTCAACATAGTTTTAGAAGTCTTAGCAACAAAATCAGGTAAGATAAAGAAATCAAAGTCCAAATATCTCATTTACAGACGTCATGATGATATATCTTAAAGACCCTAAAGAGTTCACCACAAAGCTTCTAGATACAATAAACCAGTATAGCAAAGTGTCCAGGTATAAAACATTTTGAATTCCTTTATGCAAAATAATGACTCAGAGGAGAAAAAGATCAGAGTCTATATCATTTACAATAGTGTCAAAATCATCTATTTCCTAGAAAGCCACTCAACGAAAGAGATGAGATATCATTACCATTAAAACTTTAATACTTTTAAGAAACATATTGAAGAAGACCTAAGGAAATAGGAAAATATTTCATGCACACTTCTAAGAAGGATCAGTGTTATAAAAATGACTATTTACCTAATAGTATATAGATTCAATGAAATCACTATCAAAATTCAGCCAACATTCTAAAAGGACTTAAAAATGTCAATTATAAATTTTGTGTGAAACCAGAAAAGACTCCAGCTAGCTGAAACCACACTGAAAAATAATAGGAATCATCTCATGACCTAGTTTGAAGCTGTATTACAAAGCCATAACAATCAAAATTGCATGGTATTGGAACTAAACAGACTTTTAAACCAGTAATTCAAAAACAAACCCCCAACTAGATTCAGTGACAAACCCCCAACTACATGGTCCATTGATCTTTGACAAAGAAGCCAAGAACCTGAAATGAAATAAAAACAGTCTCTTCAACATAAAGTGTTGGGACAATTAGATAACCACGTGTAAGAAACTATAACTGGCTCCATGTCTCACACCTAGCACAAAAGTCATTTCAAAGTGGATCAAAGACCTTAAGATTAGATCCAAATCTATAAAATTTATTGAGAAAACATAGGCATAATAGTTCAAGATCTATACCACAAAGCAGTTCAACAAACATTATGCCAATGGCAAGAGCTATAGAATTAAATCTGAATAAGTGGGACTACAAAACTAAAAGTTTCTATATGGAAAACAATAAATGTGAGTTAAACTAGAAGACAGTTAACTGAGTAGGAGAAAATATTTGCACTCAACGCATCAGATAAAGGGTTGATATAGAGAACATATGAAGTACTCACAAAGGTTAACCCCACTAAATCTGAAAACCCCATTTAAGATGGGGAGAAAACATGAACTGATACTTCACTGAGGAAGAAAAGATGATCAACAGGTACATGAAAAGGTGCTCATAAAGGCAATAGATTCTCTTTAAAGTTTTGAAAAAAATTCATTAGTCAATCATCTGGTCCTGGGCTTTTGTTTTTAGGAAGAGTTTAAATTACCATTTCAAATTTTATTATTTGAATAAATGATTATAACTATAGGTCTGTTTAGGCATTCCAGGTTTTCTGGGTTGTAACTTAGGAGATTATAGGAGTCCAGAAATATATCCATTTTTTCAAGGTACTCTCATTTTTGTCATTAAAATTCTCAAAGTAATCTCTGATTACCCTTTGAATTTCTGTGGTATGTATTGTGACATCTCTCCTTTCATTTCTTACTTGATTTATTAGTATTCTCTTTTTTCCTTGGTATTTCCTTAGTATTCTCACTAAAAACTTGTTTCAACAAAAAAGCCTTTTCTTTTTCTTTTTTTCTTTGTATTTTTTGGGGGGGCACCCGTTTGATGCTCAGGGTTACTCCTGGCTAAGCGCTTAGAAATTGCCCCTGTTTGGGGGGGAACATATAGGATGCCCGGGGATCAACTGCAGTTTTTCTGTGGCTAGTACTGCAGGTAGATCCTTACTTTAGTGCCATCTCACCGGCTCCAACAAAAGAGTTTTCAATGTTCCATGGATATCTTGGCAAACTATGCAGAATTGAATAGATAGATTGTATATATGGAAATGGAAAGATATAGATAAAATATAAACAGTTAGCAATACCTTCTGAATCCAGAGCATTTTTAAAGTAATTTTTATTGTGACCAACATGAATTACAAATCTTTCACAGTTATAGTTGCAGTACATAGTGGCATTGAATCAAGGGCATTCCCACCACCAGTATTGTCCTCCCTTCACCCCAGTTCCCAGCATCCCTCTTTTTTTCCCTTGACTGCTAGGGTATCTGGTTCCCTCTGTGTATAGCTTGTTGAAGATTGGCTATCGATTCTGTTGTCTTTGACTTTGGATTTGGTGTTTAAGTCTGATCATTTTTATTTCTACTCAATGTTCATACAACTATTTGGTTCTGGTACCATCCATTCCCCCCCCCTCAATTTATTTGGTAGAACAAGATGATTCAAGTTATGTGGTTCTGTTTGAAAAAATAAAAAAAGAAGGAAGAAAAAAAAGAAAGATAAAACAACAAACAAAAAAAATCAGGAGGAAATATCAATTTAGAAAGGTTAAAAAAAAAACAAAAAAAAAAAAAAAAAAAAAAAAAAAAAAAAAAAAAAAAAAAAAAAAAAAAAAAAAAAAAAAAAAAAAAAAAAAAAAAAAAGAAGAAAAACATAAAAACAAACAAAAACAAACAAAAAAAAAATAAAAAAAAAAAAACATACAACAAAAAATAAACAAAACAAACAACAAAAGAAACAAAAATCAAACAAAAGACCAAAAGTAGCAACTAAAAAATGCACCACAGCAACAAATGTAATAGCCAAACAATAACCATGAGAACGAAAGAGAAAAAAGAAAAGAAAAGAAAAAAAGGAGATTTGTTTGTTTGTTTGTTTTGGTTTTGCATAGACACATTAAATTGGGAAATTAGAAAGGGAATTCCCTTGAATGAAAAGATACAGGGTTTCTCCGCCCTTGAAACATACTTTCATGGGAATAACTACAGGCTCCATACATGCTCCTTTTCACACCCCAAGGACTTTTTATGGTGTCAGAAAATTTTCCACTCAGTTGTGGAGGATAGAATCAGGCCTCTAACTTGAGATCTTGGTATCTGCACAAATCTTAGGATGAAGCATAGGATAGAGTCTTTATTTATGGTTCATCTTTCTTTACGGTTTTAACAGTTCAGTTCCATCACTGTTGTTGAAATCTGTCTTCTGTAACTGGTGGTCTTGATTTTTGCACAGATTCTAGGACGAAGCCTAGGGTAATCTTTCATTATACTTCCAGAAGATCTGCTCTGTCACAGTTGTCAAAGTCAGACCTCTGGAACTAGAGATCTTGGTTATTGTACAATAATCCAGAACTTTTTTGGTTTTTGTTTGTTACACCCAGTGGCACTCAGGGGTCGCTTCTGGCAGGCTCCGGGGAGCATATGGGAAGCCGTGTGCAAGGCAAAAGCCCTACAGCTGTGCTATTGTTCCAGCCTAATCAAGAGCATTTTTGCTAAGAAAACTTCAGGATGCTTTCACTTTACCTAAGGAAAAGTGTCCTATAAGAATCTGAATAAATCTTGAACTAATAGGCCAAGTTCCCCTAGGGCTCAAGGTCACAGTTACTTGGATTAGTTATTGGGGTTTCCCTTACCCTGATATGCCCTGAAGTCATCATTGTCCTCTTAAAATAAACCCTGAGGCACACAAACCCTTAGGTTACATTTTACATTCTTTACTGGGAATTTAACAGAGAACCTGATTTTGAGGTCTGGAAGGATTAATTTGCCTATTATAAAATAGAAATACAAGATTAGCAGTTAATGACTACGTACTTTTATTCTAAAATGGTCAACCTGATTTTAGGTCTGTGTCAAATTTATTATTTAAGATACATAAAAGTTTTGTATATTTTAATATATGATAGCATTTTAGATCTGTTGCCTCTCTCTATTTTTTTCTTTTCCAAATACTGTACATTTGCATCAATTAATAATATGTTGGAAGTACTAAGATATATTTGTATTATGAATTGTAAAGTAGTAAACTGCAAAAAAATATATCCCAGAGGTAAAATAAATATGTGACATGAATTAACTGCTATGTTTAATCCTTGGCACTACCCAATAAATAGAAAAAGACACACAAATTAAAAACACATATTAAAATTAAATACTATCCGATAAAATACCTTGTAGTAATTGATATCAAAACTTGTTTACTCAGATTTATTCAAGGAAATTTATAACATAATATTACTTATAAAAACATTCTTGTTTGATTATCAATATAACTATAGTAATAAAAATAGGATACATAGAATAGTTGTAAAATCAAATTTTCACGTATCATTGAAAATAATTTTGTATTAGTTCAAAGTGTACTTCCATAAATAAAAATATTAGTTATAATCCCTAAAGCAACATCCAAGAATATAATTCAACAGGTTTTTTTTAAATATATTATTAGCATAACTAAGTGCGATTTATTAAATACACAGAAGCTAGGCAGTAGTGGAGGGCTATATAAAATGATTTGACATAAAAAAGCAAATATAACATAAAATATTAATTTACACATTGATATTAAATTATTTTATGTTCTATTAATTATGTAATTAATATGCTATCTATAGAAGCATTTTATAGTTAAAGACATAAAAGTAAAAAGAGGGCATAAATAATCAATGAGATAGGAATCAATATAGTATTTTAAGTAAATTATAAGAAAGCTTCATTACAAATAACAATAGGAAGGTCAAGTTATGAGAAAAACAGCAATTATATATGAATCTGACATAGAATTACAAGATAATTTTTTTTTTTGGTTTTTGGGCCACACCCGGTAACGCTCAGGGGTTACTCCTGGCTATGTGCTCAGAAGTTGCTCCTGGTTTGGGGGACCATATGGGACGCCGGGGGATCGAACCGGGGGATCGAACCGCGGTCCGTCCAAGGTTAGCACAGGCAAGGCAGGCACCTTACCTTTAGCGCCACCGCCCGGCTTCCACAAGATAATTTTTAAATACAAGATGAATTTAAAGACAGTTCGACAATTATACAGAAGATATTAATATTTTATTTCTATATTTTATAATATATAACAACTAAACATCAAAATTATTAGAAGATGAAATTATTAAGCAAGCAAATATAATAACCATTTCTAAATTAAAGATTATTCTCATGGAAACAATACTAAGTTACAACACAAGCCACTAAATAATTAAGACACTTAATACAAACAATCTTCACCAACCACAATGAAATTAAAAATAAAACATTTGGGGGCCGGCAAGGTGTCACTAGAGGTAAGATGTCTGCCTTGCAAGCGCTAGCCAAAAAAGGACCGAGGTTTGATCCCCGGCTTCTCATATGGTCCCCCAAGCCAGGGGCAATTTCTGAGCGCTTAGCCAGGAGTAACCCCTGAGAATCAAACGGATGTGGCCCCCCAAAACCAAAAATAAATAAATAAAAAATTAAAAATAAAACATTTAATGAGGGTGGCAAGAGTAATAGCACAAGTGTTAAGGCTTTTTTCTTGCATGTAATCAACATAGAACAGACCCAGATTTAATTCCCAGCATCCCATATGATCCCCAGAGCCTGCCAGGAATGATTTATGGGCACAGAGCCAGGAGTAACACCTGAGCGTGGTCGGATGTGACCCAAAAACCAAAAAAAAAAAAAAATGTATCCTGGTTTGATTACATATAAATTATTTAAATGAAGCCATAGAGATAGCTTTGCACGTGAACAACACAGAAGATGGTGGTTCAATTCCTGGCATCCCAGATAGTCTCCCAGCCTGCCAGGGGCAATATCTGCATGCAAAGCCAGGAGTAACCCCTGAGCACCACCGGTGTGACCCAAAAAGCAAAAAAAAAAAAAAATAGAAAAAATCGAGGAGTTCACAAATTTAGGAATGCTTAAATAATATATCAAAGAAAATATCAGAATATTAAATTAAAATTACTCAACATGAATGGAAATTAAAATAATACGTAAGTGGATTATAAAACAATCAAAATATACAGGAGGAAATTGTATTGAATCTCTGAAAATGTAACTTTTACTGTAACAAACTAGGAAAACAACACAAAAATTTATCAGACATAATCTACTAAAAATAACAAAAAATAGAAAAATAGATTAATAATAAACAGTGAAGTTTTTGAAACTTCTTTTTGATTTTTGGGTGTGGCATAGGTTAGCACCCACAAGGCAGAGACCTTAACTCTTGTGCCACATCTGGCCTCGTGTTTTTTAAACAATTATCAAATGATCAATAAATTTTCCATAACTTAAAATAAAATTCATGACATCATTGAAGAATGCAGAAGAAATTATTAAAAATCTATATGAAAACAATATTGTTCTCCAGGGTTATTCCTGGTGATACTCAATTGACCATATGGTTTGAAGTCTGAATCTGGCCTGAATCTGAATGTCAAATTTTATTAAAATATAAATTATTGGAAGTGACTTAAAATAAACTGAAATATAAATAAACATAACAAGTACATGTAAATTTTAGGAAAAACAATTCATATGAGAGAAAACATTAGCAAAAGACTATTACTAAAAATATTTAATACATATGACTACATAATCAAAAAATGAATCTCAATTTATAATAGTATAAAATTCTGAGTACCTTGCATATCTTCGATATTAGCCCCTTATCTGATGCATAGCAGGTGAATAGTTTCTTCTATTCTGTGTGTAGGTTTTGTAGTCGAGGCACTATTTTCTTTGAGGTGTAGAAGATTCTCAACTTAATATAGTCCCATCTGCTTATCTCTGCTTCCACTTCTTTGGAGAGTGCTGTTTTTTCCTTGAAGATGTCTTTAGTCTCAATGTAAGGAGTGTCTTACCTATGTATTGTTCTATATACCATATGGTTTCTCGTCTGATATCATGGTCTTTAATCCATTTGGATTTGACCTTTGTGCATGGTGTTAGATGGAGAACTAAGTTTGCTTTTATGCAAATGACTGGTCAGTTGAAGCGGCTTTATTGCTACATTTAGCATTTATTGCCTCTTTATCAACGATTAATTAATTGTAAGTCTGGGGAACATTCTCTGAATACTCAAGTCTATTCCACTGATCTGAGGGTCTGTCTTTATTTCAATACCATGCTGTTTTAATGACTATAGCTTTGTAATACAATTTAAAATGAAGTAAAGTTATATTCCTTTTCCCAAGGGTTTCTCTAGTTACTCTTGGGTGTTTATTGTTCCAAATGAATTTCAAGAGTGTTTGATCCATTTCTTGAAGAATGCTATGGATATCATTAAAGGGGTTGCATTAAATCTGTACAATGCTTTGGATTTTTATGATGTTAATCCTCCCAATACTCTAATCCTTTCATAAAATGGGGTGAAGAAATGAATAATTTTTCAAAGAAGAAATAGAAATGGCCAAAAGGCACAGGAAAAATGTTCCACATCACTAATCACTAGGAAGATGCAAATCAAAAGAACTGTAAGGTATCATCTCCAGCCATAGAGACTGGCACACATGACAAAGAACAAGAAGAGTCAGTGCTGGTGCCGATGTGGAGAAAAGGATCTCTCATTCACTGCTGGTGGGAATGCAATCTAGACCAGCCTTAATGGAAAACAATATGGAGATTTCTCAAAAAATTGGAAATTGAACTCCCATATAATCCAGCTATACCATTCCTAGGAATTTACCATAGGAAAACAAAAATACAATACAAAAATGCCTTCTTCACACCTATATTCATTGTTTCAATATTTACAAAAGCCAAGTTCTTGGAAACAACTAAGATGTCCTTCAATAGATGAATGGCTAAAGAAATTGTGGTACATATACACAATGGAATATTATGCAGCCATCAGGAGACATAAATTCATGAAATTTTCCTATACATGGATGAATTTACATGAATATAATATGCTGAGTGAAATAAGTCAGAGGGAGATAAATAGAGAGTAATCTCGTTCATCTCTGGGATTTAATAAAAACAAAAAACATTATTGTAATAATGCCCAGAGACCATAAAGTTGAGGGCTGGAAAAACCAGCCCATGATATGAAGCTCACCATAAAGAGTGGTGAGTGCATTTAAAAAAAACACTGACAACTATCAAAACAATGTCAATGAGTGAGGGAAGTAGACTGCCTGTCTCGATTAGAGGTAGGGTGCGAGATGGGGGACATTTGTCATGGGAATGTTGTGCTGGTGAAGGGGGGGTTCTTTATTTGACTGAAACCCAACTACAATCATGTCTGTAATCAAGATGCTTAAACAAAAAATTTTAAAAAAGAAAATAGGGCCGGGTAGGTGGTGCTGGAGGTAAGGTGTCTGTCTTGCAAGCACTAGCCAAGGAAGGACCGCGGTTCGATCCCCTGGCGTCCCATATGGTCCCCCCAAGCCAGGGGCGATTTCTGAGCACATAGCCAGGAGTAACCCCTGAGCGTCAAACGAGTGTGGCCCAAAAACCAAAATAAATAAATAAATAAATAAATAAATAAATAAATAAAAATATAAAAATATAAAAAAATAAAAATAAAATAGTATAAAATAATATAGCTGTATCTTCAACGAACTATGTAAACAGAAAATGAGCACATCATATATGTTCAACTATTATTTAGAGACTTGAATATCAAACTCTTAAAAATGATTAGCCTGGCTATAAGAAATATACTGACAAATACAAGCAAAGTGAAAAATTTGAGACACCATATATTACAGAATACAACACAAAATAACTTGATAAATGTTAGTATATGGTCCAAAAACTCCATTTTCATATACACATCGATATATTATATATTTGATATGCATAACCTTGAAATACATATATCTACAAAAAATTATACATGAATATATTTACATATTATCTGCATTCATAATAGCCCCAGAAAAAAAGTGATCCAAATGTTCATCATTACAAAATAATAATTATTGTTTACATTTTTTTGTATAATAAAATTTTGGGCCTTTAAATTTTCTGATACTATATATTGCAACACAGATGATACTTGAAAATATTATGCTAGCAAAGTAATCATAGACAAAATGTTAAATATTTTAAAGTATATTTATTTTTAGTATTAGAATATAGTAAATAATAGAGAAACAAGTAGATTAATTGTTCTTGTTAGTTGGTGAGTGATGGGATTAGATTGTCACTAACAATGTATTGTAGACTATAAAAGTAATTTTTGGCACATCTGAATTGTAATTTTAGCAAATTTTGTGAAGCATAAAAATAAAAATACTTTACATTTCAAAGTGCTAAATTTTCAATTATTTCAAGTTTATGTTAATTAAAATTTTAACTTTAAAGTTTAATAAATATATAATATATAATTCGGATGCAATGATTAATTTTAAGTCATATTCAATTATCAAGTGCAAACTATGATGAATATATGTTTTGATTTAGTGAGAAAAACAAAATAATTTGAAGATTTTTAGAATTATTTAAAAATTCTTTGAAATAGGGATAGGAGAAATACATAATAAAGACATAGGAAAATATATATAGCGCAATTACAGTAGAATAGTAGAAACTTCTGTCAGGAGAGGTATATTTTTAATACAATAAGAATACAACTGATGGGAATAACAAATTTTAAAAAAGTATAAAAATATACAACTGATAATTATACATTAACAATCTTATTACCATTAGGTTTCAGCAAAAATACAAGGAATCAATGTATCATAACCTTTTTCAAATTCAAAAATATATAATATATAAATACTGTAAAATGAATATTTCATTCAATCCATTCTTTACTAATGCAGTGTGACTTGTATTTTTACTGTAGAAGAACCATAGTAGAGATCCACTTAGTAAGGATCTATATAAAATATGAAGCATCCATAAGTCTACTTTTCAAATAATGTTTTAGTTCTCAATTCCAAAATTGAGAATACACCTAAGTTTACATCAGGGGTAGAAGACCTATATAATATTCTCTTGTAAAGATAAGAAATCAGAATGGGATGAAGTTGTTTGCTTAAGATCTTACAGATAATTATGGTAAAATGTATATATATATATCCTGGCTTTGGGCTTAGAGAGTACTGGTGGTGTTCAGGAAAAACATATTTGATGTTTGTAATAGAACCTGGGTTAATCATATGCAAGGCTAACATCTTAACCCCTGGACTATCATGATTAAATATTGATTGAATTATGACAAGTATTTTCCATGTTTTAAAGTACTTTTCGCAGACTTTAGACCATTGGAAAAATATATGGAGGATTAATTGTGTTATTTCATTTGTTTTAAACCAAGGAACTTATAATTAAGTTTCATGGAAAAAAAGAAAAGAAAAGAAAGAAAACACTCTATCATGTGTGATTGCAGAAGATCAATTAGGTAGACTTACGTACATGACATAAATGAAGGGAATAAATAGAAGTTTTGTACCAGGAAAATTAATTTTAAGGGCACAATAACTCATATTTGAAATTCACCAGAAAACAAAGAGAGTTAGCTTATATGTGGTAGATGATATGGACAAATTTGTAGTATCGTGACATGTAAAGTATAAAATATGTTTCCCAGTGGTTTATCACTGTGCACAAAAATGACTTATGCTGTCAGTGGAACAGTGATTATACCCATTAGTGAAATATAAAAAATTCAGCTCAATTAAATTACTTATGCTATTTTTTTTCTTTCCTAGGAATATATTTTGACATTCAAGTACATCTTCATGAGCTAACAGAATTTGAAGCAGCTACAATTTATTCTGTTCCTAATTGTGGTTAAATGATTATGTGATTCATCAATAAACAGATAGCTAAATTCCACAGTATATCTTAGTTTACAGAGAGATTATGACACCATGATATGCAGTAATGCAAGGAAGGAGAAAGCTGAATGCAGATTTGTTATTTCACAAACACTGCCACAACTCAAATTTTAATTTAATGTTTTTGATGAAAGCTGCTATCCTAGAAGAATACACAAAATAAATTTGAAAACATAAATTGAAGGGAATATAACATTTTATCCTTCTCTGGTTAACAATTATTAACAGTCACTTGACAAGGGAGACCATGGACTATGAATGTGAATACTTTAAAAATCATTTTACATTTCCTCACTTACAAAATAATAATTCAATTGGAAGAGTTGGTTATAATAACAAGTGCTAAATTCTTATTATTTCTAAAATCTATTTCTGTCTACTTTATTCAGGCCCTGGTGAAATTATTATTTATTGCTAGCAGTATTCTCCTGTATATGATTTTATAAAAATGGCAGAGAAGTTCAAATGTTTACTAGTTCTCTGATATTGGGAACATGCATGCACTTACACAAACATATACAAAGATATACACATGTAAATATACACACACCAACAAAAAGTCCACAGTTATATGGGTAATAATATACAAAATCCATTGTCTCTTACGAAAGAATCTGAGAAATAGAAAGCATTCTTTCTTTGTGGTTTTTGGGTCACACCCAACTATGCTCATGGGTTACTCCTGGCTATGCGCTCAGAAGTCTCTCCTGGCAGGCTTGGGGACCACATATGGGGTGGTGCGATTCTAATGAGGTTCATCCTGTCTTGACCACTTGAAGGGCTATCGCTCCAGCCCCTAAAAATCATTCTTATTTTATCCTTTTAACCTGTTCCCAAACTCAGATGATTGATGAGGTTAAGTATAACTTACAAAATGGTTAACTTTCTATTTTAAAATAAAATTAAATTTGTAAAAATTTTGACAAAATGGTAGTTTTAAATATACATATATACTAAGTACACATCAGCTCTTTGATATATAAAAGAATAGTTACAATGAGTGTACCTTTCTGATATGACATATTCGAAGAGTTTGGTTTATGAGGTGAACTTGTAAATTATATTTCCCTAAGGTATCAACATACTCTGCCTTTTCTTTAAGCATCTGCAGGTAAGACATTTCCATTAATTCAAAATTTGCAAGGGAGGATTGATGAACTTGTTTTGTATTTGCTAACAACTTGCAGAGATTAGGTGCTGCTGGAAAAATATCAATGGAGGTTTAGGGATCCCTGTCTGAGGATTTCAAATTAACAGCTAATGGATGTTTTTAATAGCTATTTTTTATGGTGGAATGAGGAGGAATGAAAATTAACAGACAAAGACAACTGCATTTTGCACAGCTAACTTTAACTTTTTTACAGAAATAATACTTTGATTAGAATCCAAAACTTGTGGTATTGTATTTATACAATATAATTCCAAAACATATAAAATGACTATCAACACATATGTATATAACTGGAGGTCTAGTCATTGTTTTTAAATAACTTGGTAATCCAAACAGCAATGTTTTATTATACTTTTAATGAGCATGTAAAACAAATCCATTATTGTGAAGTTGCCACTATGATATATTTAATGTTTTGTTAAACTAGCCATGAGTTAATTTTCTATCAGAATCAATTAGTATCATCATTGCACACATAATTTATTATTGTTTTGGAAACTTTAAGGAAAGATTATAATCGCCAATCAATTATATTCAGCCCCATATTCCAACCCTCATTTTATTGTACCCAATAGAAAATAATGACAGCAGTGTTAAATTTAAGTACATTTTTTATTTGCATTTGTACATTTTTGTAGAGGATTTATGAAAGAGTAAACAGTCAACGTAGGCAAATTTAAGTATTCCTGATGCAGAAAAATGAGTAATAGGACCAGAGAGTACAAAGAGTAGAGTTCGAGTTTGGCACACAGCCAACCTGAGTTCAATCCCAGGCACTCCCTATTAACCTCTGAGGAGAGCCAGAAGAGATTCTTGGGCATAGATACAGGAATAAACATTGACCAAAACTACATGTTTCCCAACCCATGCTCCCAAAAAGGGTTTTCCATGATTATGTGTTTCCTAAGTTCTTATCTCTTCCGTAAGAGGAAACTTATTAGAAATTTTAATTTCATTCATTGTTCCTTATTGAATGATAATGTGAGGCATTAGTTCAATCTTTGAATGATCACAAGCCTACTTATTAAAATCAAAGTTGTGAATTACAATGTGTTTGTAAAAATACGTTTATTAAAAACTCTTTTAAAAGTGAGGCAATACTGTATCTATTTGAACTTCATTTATTTTATTTTATTACTTTTTTGGTTTTGGGGTCACACCAGGCAGTGCTCAGGGGTTACTCCTAGCTCTATGCTCAGAAAGCGCTCCTGGCAGGCTCGGGAAACCATATGGGATGCCAGGATTCGAACCACTGTCTTTCTACATGCAAGGCAAACTCCCTACCTTCATGTTATCTCTATGACCCTGAACTTCATTAATTTTAAACATGAATATGAGAAGAACAAAAAATGTATCTTCAGGTACTTAAAATTAGACTTACTAAATACCTATAGTTATTAAAGTATGTGGAAGGAACAACAGTAAGCTGACTCTATAGGTGAAAATAAAATTCAATGATATAGTTCAATTATATAGTATCTGTGCTCAGAAAATTACAAGACTTTTTAACAAGTTTTGGTTGCAATCTGAGTTTAAATTATCAAATACTTTAGTATCTTAAAATAATTAAATTATTTCAAATAAATTTACTTTTGGAATTTTATTACTGCTCCATTTGAGCACCATCTTCAAGTTGTGGGAGTAAAGAAATAAAATGAGACCAATATATTTCCTATCTTGAGTAGCTTGAATTACTGGAATGCCAGCATTTCTAGCAATTTGTTACAGAACAAAAACCATATAATTACTTATTAGATTTCAGAAGATCTCAGAAAACAAGTGGGAGAGTTTTAAAACATAACTATGTTTAAACAAAGTGGAAATAGCAAAAGCAAACAAAGTAGCATCTGGCACTCATATACCATAAAATATTGCGTGACACAAAGTGTAAGATTTAAATTTACAATCTTCACAGATTTTTCTAATGAAAAAACTGAGATTTAGTCATCTTAAAAAAAGAACCAGATTTTCCTACCTCCTTACACACACACACACACACACACACACACACACACACACACACACACACACAGAGTCAGTTCAGCATTCCACAAAACATTTAACCCTTACGTTGTTTTGGTTTGCAGATAAGACAGTGTATTATCAGGGGATCAGCATATTAAGGAAATGGATTGTTCATTTGGCAATCACTATTCTGGTACTCTTCCTTCCAAAAAGTACAGTTCCCTGTTCTCTTCTTCTATAAAAACTGCTTTTTGTTGACATGAAGATAAGATGGTTGTTTGAGGACAAGAGTGTACTAGTTTCTAAGTGCTGGCATGATGCCCATAGATCTCTTTCACTTTGAACAAACCTTTATGGCTTCAATGGGTGAAGTCAGTCATTAATCCATCTATTGCAGGATTTGGAAAACTGTCAAGTCCTTGGCCCAGAGGACTATCTTTGCTCTGGCAAGTATCTTTTTTAAAAGTACAGTATTTCTTTTTTTTTGGGGGGGGGGGGCGGGTGGTAGCACAGATGTAGGGCTTTTGCCTTGCATGCAATTGTCCCAGAATGGACACGGATTAAATACCCAGCATCTCATATGGTTCCCTGTCAGCCAGGAGCGATTTTGAGCGCAAAGCCAGGAGAAACCACAGAGCGCCAGCATGTGTGGCCTAAGAAACCAAAAACAAAGTATTTATGTTTTATATATATATATATGTTTTATAACCAACTTACATCAGTTACCAGTGATGCCACTTTTAAAAGATGTTAATAAATCAATTGTGTGTGTGTGTGTGTGTGTGTGTGTGTGTGTGTGTGTGTGTGTTTACTGGTGCCTTTGTAAATGAGGAAAGTTTCCTTGGGGTACATGCCTCAAAACTTCCTTTCCCTCTACCTAATCCTAGATTCCCTTAGCCTTGGCAAAATTCTCTAAAAATTAGATTTTAAAGTTACTTACTTCATCACCTTGTGGAATCTCTAGAGTAGAAGGTTGAAGTCAGGTTGAAGTCTGGAGAAGACTATATCCTAGGTCTGCTGTAATAGTACAAGGAAGGTCTTTGTCTTGGATGACCAGGGTTTGATTTTGGCATTCCCATCTGGTTTCCGGAGACTCTCCAGGATCATTTCTTGAGTTCAGAGCCAGAAGTAATTCCGGCACACCACTTGATGTGGCCGAGAAACAACAACAAAAATAAAGTAACCTGCTCAGATCAGATTCAATCAGGGAGCAAACAGGACAGTTAGAATTATTTCCAGGGATATAGAAAAGTGTGGATGAATTTTACTAATCACCTCTAATGACCCCATATCTCTGGAAGACATTAACTTCCTACTTTATTCAGTCATTCTATTTATTACGTGTTATGATCTGTGATTCATAGTTTTATTTATAAATATGAGGATTTAGAAAATTAACAGCATGGTCTGATTTCATTCTAAGCTCCAAGATTCAAGGCATAGCTAAAATCTCTTGTTTATTATTTCTTCTTGTCTTGTATACATATGAGTACTAAATGCCAAAAATATTTATTGATGTTTTGGATTACTATCAAGTTAGAAGATTCCAGGCTGGTAACTAGGTATAAGAAAAATTCAGAGAAGTTTCAAATTAAGTGTCTTATTGGGAAACAATTAAATTGATAGAAAAAGTAAAGAAATAATATAAGCATATTATATCTGACTGAAGTTTTCACCAGGATTCTATCTTATCTAAACAAATGAGATGGCATTGCAGCAATGACAGCAATGCCTCTAAGGTTTTATTGACCACCAGGGACTCTTGAGTTTCAAAACGTCACTAAGTTGAAAGTCATAAGACTAAGAAAAAAATAAAAGGACTTATTAGGTAAGTAAGATAAGAGTGCTCAGATTATCTGTATGCAAATCTTTGCATGAAATTCAACTTTTGAAACCTTGATCAAAGAAAAATATTGAGATTTTTCCCTCTCTTTCTTGGTTGACATGAACTAGGTTTGACACCTTCATCTTAAAAGTTATTGGGTCAAACTGCAGTCCAATCCCAGGCTCAGTTAGGAATTGTGCCCTCTTTGTCTTAAATAAAGCTATAATTTTATATTTGGAGTAATTTTTTAGAGCAAAGATACAGAACAATTGATATTAAATCAAAGGAAACTTCTCTGTTTTTACAAGCATGGTATTTCAAATATATTTATATGTATATATGTATGTAGTTTGTTTTTGTTTTTGTTTTGCTTTTGCTTGTTTATTTTTGTTTTTGGGGGGACCACAGTTGGTGACCCTTAAGAGTTACTCTTCAGTCTGCTATGAACTTGCTCCTGGCTGGCTCCTGGCTGGCTGCAGGGACCATATGGAATGCTGTGGATTAAACTCGGGTAGGGAGCATGCAAAGCAAAGGACCTCCCAACACTGCTATTGCTCTAGCCCCAAATATATTTTTATAGCTGTCTGAAATTCAGTGAAGCTAAGAGATTTATTTTTACATATGAATCATGTTTCTATACTTTGTTACTGTAAGGATTTTTAGGATATATGATCCAAAATATAGTTATAAAATTATATTCATGGTTATTTAAGATTACTATCTTATAACCTGAGATAATTTTTGTAAATGGAAATTGTCTGAAAAGTGAGTTTCTTAAAAATGCATGCTTCTAAAGTAATGATTATTAAAAATTGTTATCTTGTGCTCACTTCAGCAGCACATATACTAAAATTGGAATGATAC
Organism: Suncus etruscus; assembly: GCF_024139225.1. NCBI lineage: Eukaryota > Metazoa > Chordata > Mammalia > Eulipotyphla > Soricidae > Suncus > Suncus etruscus. The sequence continues at coordinate 56,818,556 of NC_064859.1, read as the reverse complement.
AGAGAGGATTAGCATGGCCCCTGCGCAAGGATGACATGCAAATTTGTGAAGGGTTCCATATTTTTTAAAGAAAAAAGAATAAAAAATATTGTTATCCTCCCTGTTGCTTATTTGTCAGAATTAGCTTACGTTATATAAATAGAGAAACTATCTGACTAGGTCCTACAAGAATTTTGACCAGTATTAAGATAAAAATGGAAACACTTGTGTTAATGCTGATAATGAGAAAACTCTCTAGAAATATTTTATATCTGAGAAATTTGATAACTTTCATTTTATTTCTTGGTAATGGAAGAATAAAGGTATGATTTTAGGCAAGATAGTAAATATAGCTAAACTCAAGAATAAAGACTCTACCAGATAAAACTCAAGCCTTGAATGTTTGCCTTTAGGAACTGTTTTCAAGATGTGCTTAGTTTTCTGAATGTCTTAAGAAAACCAAGATGTACTAAATTTAGTAATGTAAATTCAGAAAATAATTTTAAAACTAGTGATTTAAATCTATAAATAACATAGCTGTGTGTTTTACATAAGAATTGCAATGAGGGCCCAGAGAGATAGCATAGCGGCGTTTGCCTTGCAAGCAGCGGATCCAGGACCAAAAGTGGTTGGTTCGAATCCCGGTGTCCCATATGGTCCCCAGTGCCTGCCAGGAGCTATTTCTGAGCAGACAACCAGGAGTAACCCCTGAGCAAAGCTGGGTGTGGCCCAAAAACAAAAACAAAACAAAAAAAGAAAAAAAAAAGAATTGCAATGAATAGAGATAAAGAAGGATTTTTTGACCAAGTGAAACTGACTAAACGGGATGAAGAAAAGTTACAGGACAGAGGAATGCAAAGGAATCTGCAGGATTGAGAATTGTGCTTTTGCATAAGGAGTTGTATTATCATACATGTGTTAAAATTACATTTTAAAATCCATGTATATTTGAGTAAATCAGATATAATTTGCTTTGCTAAATGAATAAAATTATTATAAGATGTTTCTGACCTTTCAAACTGTAAATTATTTTAATTAACTTAGATAAAAATATATGTTACTTAAAAACTGTATTTCATGTCAATTTTATTATAGCAAGTAAATATTTATTTTAAAGAAGTCTTACAAATAGCTACATTTTTGTTTTAAGATGGCAAATTTTTATTTGCAACTTTGAAATCTTCATTAATTTGCATAAATGAGTAATTGAGTTTCATGACTATTTTAAATCATTTAATACCTGTGAGACAAACATTTTCTAAAATAAAAATGAGGAAAAAACTCTTTGTTTGTTATAGGATAAGTAAATATGAGGATAGTAAAGAAAGGTTTAAATCATTTATTTCCTTCCCCAGTCTATAAGGAGTTAAGGATTGATCTTCTTACAGTTTAGGTCACTTTGGTATTTTGAACCCTTAGCAAAGCATTGTCACATGTGAAGAAATGTTTGACTTTAATATATACATGAAAATGGGTGTCCTAAAATTGAAGTTGATGTCTCCAATTTTATGTTTTGTTATTTTCTCTTTCCCTTTCTTTTTGCGTTCTGGCATGGTTTTATTTCAGGACCGAGACTATTATGTGGTGCTTGCCTTCAGTGCTGTAGTGCTCATTGGATATTTATTTGATATTTCTTTTTGTATTATTGTGGTATCTCAATTCCTTTTTTCCTGTCCTCTCTCAAACTGAGGTTGAGAGCCTCTAGAAGGACTACATCCATTTCGGCTTATTTGATTTTTACCCCACATTATTGCTTTTCTTTTCTTCAAACAAAACCACTTAATTGAACTATCCAGTTCCACCTCTCAAATAGAGGGGCAAATAAGGGAAGATACAAGGACCAAACAGATATATGATTACTATGTAGTAAGCTAGACATAGAGAGGTCCACTTATTCTAGCAGCTTGAGGGATGAGGATGGGGAATATGGGATGCAAAATGGGAATGGGGGTGGAGGGAGGACAAATTTGGTGATGGGAATTCCCCTGATTCAATGTTAATATGTACCTAAAATACTACTGTGAAATATATGTAAGACAATATGGTCAAAATAAAAATTATATATAATAAAAATAATAATAAATGAAAAAAAGAAAAAGAATTATAAAAATTACATTGAAATTCTGAAACTTTATATAAAACAATTAAAAAAACTTCCTTGAAAAATTGTTTTATAACAAGATATTTAATTGCAAGCATTCTAAAGGCTTTTAAGGACACTTGTAGAAATACTTTATCTGGGTTCAAAAAGTCTATAAAAATAATGACTTTCATAGATATTCTACAGTATTGACTTGGCATTAAAAGGAAGATAAAATTGTAGTTTATAGAAAAGTTGAGCACTTGAAAATTATAAATCAAGATGTAGATTGTATCTTATCATACATTAAACTGAAACACATGCTTTTCTCTTCTTGATAACTTTTGTGCTTTTTAAATACTATATGAAACTGTGCTTGCATATACGCATGGAATAAAGCTTTGCTTCTGACAGAGCTAATTTTATAACCATTTACATTCATAAGACCTTACCTAGAAACTCAAATGTGATACTACTTTAGAAATTAACAAAGATGAAAAGCATTTTGTCTGTTAGCAGCTAGTCACTGTAGTCCTTTGAACATTCTGGAAACTGAAGAATAAATAATTCCAAACTACAAAGGTTGCTGTGCATCCTAATAGTAAATAATGTTTTTGTTGGTTTGTTGATTTGTTTATTAAACCCTGAGCATCTGTCATATATTAGCTTCAATACTCAGTTGCCTTAAACATTTGGCCTTTTACCTTAACTCCTAAATAAGAATCCTCTGAAAGCCAAAATGGATCTAGAGCTGCTACCATGCCACTTTAGTATGGCACAGGAGAGCTGGAAGGTAAAAATGTAATGTTAGTAGAAGAGCAAGTCTTGTGATACAGGTTGCAACAAGACAAGGGAAATATAATATTCTTCTATTATTCTCCAAAACCAAGAAGGATTTCTGGGGTTAAGCAAACCAAAACAAAGTAGACTATGACCTGTAATTTGAAATATAGGACAGTCTCCATGGGAAAGGTACCCTATTCTAACTTGGTTAGTGTGTGCTAATGAGAATTTAAAACTACTTCCTGAATAGCACTGATAAGTGAGACCTGACTACCGAGGAATAAAAGTGAGTCCAGAAGGGTGATTTAAAATCATTAAAAAGCTTTAGGTGTTCATCCTATGCTTATACAAAATACATGATCACATTTATCATTTATTTTAATCTGTTAAAACATAAGTAAATAGATTAAAATGTAGAAGAAAAGAGTTCTGTGTTTCATGAACAGGTATTTCATAGAAATCAGAATCTGTTCTTAATATTTTTATTTTAAGCTTTAATACTGGAACCTAGAATAAACTTGAATATTTTGTGACCAATTAAACTAGTGTTTAAGCTCAGGTTGATAAACAATACTGAGTGTTCTCTATACTGATGCTCTTGCATTAAGACCATGCAAACTATAAATGTCAAACTTTATATAGACTAAAATATTACAATGAGTATACTGGTCATTTTGGTTTTTTTTTGTTTGTTTGTTTGTTTCGTTTGCTTGGGTTTTTGTTTTTAAACCACACCCTGTAATACTAAATGCTTGCTCCTCTCTCTGTGCTCAGAGATCACTTCTGGCAGGGTTGAAGACCCAGTTGTATTATCTCTCTGGTCTTTATTGTGCTGTTTTGTTTTGTTTTGAGGGGGCAGCAGGGTGATATTTGTTTGTTTGGGATTAGACCAGAGGTTTTTTCTGGATTTATCCTGGCTTTAAACTCAGGCATCATTCCTCGTGTGCTCAGGAACCATATGGTGTGCTGGGGATTGAATTCCAGTTGGCCATTTGCAGGCAAGAACTCTGCCAGCTATACTCTCATTCTTCCCTGATTGTTTTGTTTCATGAGTGTGTGAGAAAATCAGAGATAGAAGAAACAGAAAGATTTGTCAACTAAAGATTATTTAAATAAGCTGTAGAAAACTTGCAGTTCATACATGTCCAGTTCTTGTCAATGCTAACATTTTAGTGTTCTTTTTTGTCAAATACTTAGCTACAAATTTTTAAAAAAACTCATTTATGATCAGGATTGAGAGACTGTTTTTATGATATACTTGGATGGAAAAACTTTGGCATAATGGAAATCCTTGAAAATTTCTGAAGATGTAAGTAAAGGGCTTTAGTAGCATGAACAACCTTGTAACCATGGTGTTTAAATTAAAAATAAAACAAAGGATAAAAAAGGAAAAGTTCTAAAGATAGAAATGAAAATCAGCAAAACACTGTCACACCAAAATATGTCTTGGGCAAAAGATATCACTTAGGGCCATCCTGGTATAATATAATTTAATTTTGAACAACAATTTTCCTCAACTTAGTTTGGGGTCTCTTATTCTCATGACTCCTTACAGCAAAAAATGGCTATAGATGATTCAATTCCCTGACTGTGTAGACTTAAAATTTTAGATCAGAATAGAATATCCAGTGACAAATCCTCAAGTATATGATCAACTTATGTTTGACAAAGAGCAAGAACTTGAAATGGAATAAAGACAGTCTTTTCAAAAAATGGTGTTGGAACAATTGACTAACCAAGTGTAAAAAAATTAAATATCAATCCATATCTCACACCTTACATAAAATTCTGTTCAAAGTGGATTAAAGACCTTGAGAATAAACTCTAAACCATAAAGTTCACTGAAGAAAACATAGGCAGAACATTCCAAGACCTAAACCTCAAATAAGTCTTCAATGATAGATTGACAATTGCAAGGACTATGGAAACAAATAAGAATAATTGGGCTACAAAAAAAAAAACAATAAATATCTGTAGGGCCAAAGAAACAGACTAAAACCATAGACAGTTAAAAGTGGTAGAAAATTTCTGCATGCAGCACATCTGATAAAGATTTGACACCTAAAATATATAAAGTACTCACAAAGGTTAATTCCACAAATCCTAAAAGAAATCATTAAAATTAGGGAGAGGAGGGGCCGGAGTGATGGCTTAGCTGTAGGACGTTTGCCTGGAACTCAGCTGACCCATGATGAACTGCAGTTCAATCCCCTGGCATCCTATATGGTCCTCCAAGTCAAGAAAGATTTCTGAGAGCATAGCCAGGAGTAACCCCTAAGATTCACCGGGTGTGGCCCAAAAAACAAAAAAATAAAAAATGGGGAAGAGGAAATGAACAGACACATCTCTGAGGAAGACCAATAGATGGTCAACAGGCATATAAGAAAATGCTCTCATCACATATAATTAGGGAAATCCAAATCAAGTAAATAATGAGATATCTTATATTATTGAGTATTACACATATCAAAAATACTGGGAAAAATCCCTGTTGGAAATAATGAGGTGAGTAAGGAACTCTCATCCACTTCTGGTGGTAATGCTGAAGGGTTCACTCTTATGAAAAAAAAAACAAACTCTATATTGAGCTGCCATATGAACCAGCAGCCCACTTTTGGGTATCTATCCACAGGACAGAAAAATATCCTCCAAAAGCATGTATGCACACCACAATTAATTGAAGTACTCTGTTCAATAGCTAAAACTTGGAATCAACCTAGATACCCAACAACAGATGAGCAAATCATGAAGATGTGGTACATATATACAGTGCAATAACTTCATAACTGTAAGGGATGATGCAATTATGCAATTTGCTACAATATGAATGGCACATGAAGATATTATGAAAATGAAGCCAGAAAAATAATAAAAACAGAATGATATCAGTTATATGTGACATTTAGGATAACTCCATGAAGAAATGCAATGGTTTAAAAAGGAGTTTTACAAAACACCCTTGGCCCCAGATTATAGCAAGAAATTGAGTGGGGGAGAAAAACAAATATTAAAGAATGGATGCTAGAGGCCAAGAAGTCTCAGGTGTATTGGTGGTGGTGTTAAAGAAAGGACAGAACTAAATAGCCAAGCCAAAAGCAGTAACAATGGAATCAAGAGACCCAAACTTTAATAATATAAACTTAAAATGGGCCTTTTATAGTGGTATGCTGGGGTCTTGGGGTTGTTATGGTGTGTACTTGTGAACATTTGTGGAGGAATGTCAACACTAATAGTTAGGACCTGATTCATATATGTCTGAAACCCATCTATAAAAGACTATAAATCACAATGGTTTTTATAAAAGAAAATAAATATAACAAAAACAGAAAAATTAAGTATAGAAAATATCTACTTCTTATACAAGTATAAGAAATAGAGTATTTCTTTTTTTTTTTTTTTTGATTTTTGGGCCACATCCGGTAATGCTCAGGGGTTACTCCTGGCTATGTGCTCAGAAGTCGCTCCTGGCTTCGGGGACCATATGGGACACCGGGGGATCGAACCGCGGTCCGTCCAAGGCTAGCGCAGGCAAGGCAGGCACCTTACCTTTAGCTCCACTGCCCGGCCCCCAAGAGTATTTCTCTATTCATATTAAATGAGTGTCCCTTGGTCTGAGATACCTAGAGAGAGTAGAGCATACAGCAAAACATGGTCCAATCCCAGTATCCATATGTTCTTCTTAGTAAAACAGGAGTGTTCTCTGAATGCTGGGCATACCCAAAATCAAATTCAAAAATAAAACAAAACAAACAATTGCCCACTATGAAGCTCTTCCACTTAACCCGTGTGTTGGGGACTGACTTGTTTGAGGCCATTTTGCTGTTCTTTCTGCCATATTCCAGCTTTTCACCTAAAAGCTATTTTGCAGTCTTGCTGTAAGTTTTTGAGCTATAGAGAAAGAATGTGCAGCTGCAAGAGATAATTAATCTTGTAGCCCGGAGGAGAGCAACACGGCCGGTACCATTCCCAGAAATGAGGTCTTACTCCCCTCAATACATTCCGGAAGTCAACAAGGCAGTTATTATGTGTATATGTTTACATTGTCTGTACAAAATTATTTCTGTAAGAACATTGCCCCCACCTTATATCTGTTAAAAGTTTTAGAAATGCAGCTAGAAGGTCACAAGATGTTTCCATGGATACTGCAAGAAGTATTGCCCACTTGCCTTATTTGGAACAAATGAAGTAATTTTCATTGCCCAAAAAGAATGATTGTCATTGCCTTTTGCCTGCCCCTTCTCCTTCACTATATAAGAAGAAGCTGTAGCCCAAATAAAGTTGCCCTTGAGCAGTGAGACATTGCCTTGGGGTCTTTATTATTAACCTCTCTCCAGATTTTTACAGGGTGTGGTTGTTCTTCTACCTAGCAAAATAGGAGTGTGGTTTGTCTGGAGAAGTCTTCCCAGCTAATTCCGGCTGGCCGGGCCCACCTGGGGGGCTTCAGGACACCGCATTTTGGCGCCCAACGCTGGGGCACGAAGACCACCGCCACACCCCGAACGACTACGGGGTCGGCGAGTCCGGAGCTGTTTCATAAATCGCAGGAATACCCAATCCGGGGTCAGGCGTTGAAACGAGTTAGCCTTAATCAAATATTTAAAACCTGCAGTTTTTTCAGCTCGTTCTGATCACCGCCCCTGATTGGCTCTCTGGGGCTTCGCCCGTTGGCTTCACTTCCATGGGTGTTTCGTTTGAGTACTGAACTTAAATTCATTAAATATATACAGTCTGAGTTGAAAGCCAGACTATAGAGGTTACCCAAAAAAGAATATTTGTAATTTTCTTTATGTTTATTCATAATGTATGTCATTGGTTTATTATTACCTGTCCAGAAAATTTGTTGCGTCCACTTGGGACAAAGTAGGACATGAAATGAGTGATTATTTTGTAAATAATGATGATTTCACAGAAGGAAAAAATTATGTTCCCAATATTGGAGCCTGTTAAGAGATATCATTGTAACTAAAAATGCCGGAACTCGCCAAAGACATCATCCATGCCGTGAATCTCATGTTCAACAAGTCTCCCGTGAGTGTTTCCAGGACTCCCTCTCGTTCTAATTCTGTCCTCTCATCTCCCTTCTCCCTCTGAGAATACTTCCCCTTGTCCTCCCTCCACCACTGATTCTTTCTACCTTTGTCTCCAAAGTAACTAATGCTCTTAAAGATCTCTCTAATGCTTCTCATTTATCTCCTCCCTTACTTCTGTCCATGCTTCTGCTCTATGCACCCAGACCCCTACAGAAGAGGCCGCTGCACCCTCTGTGCAAAATCCTAAACAGCCCTTCACTTCCCTAGCTTCAGCTCCGTCCCTGTTTCACCACCCTCCCCTCCTTAGCCAGCAATTGCAACAATACAAAGCCTTTATTGGAAAAGCCTCAAAGAGCCATTTCAAGCCATACCCTCCTATGGCCCCCAAGCCCCTTACACGCTCTCCTGCTTAGAATCTAAAAGCTGAAACTCTTGTCTCTTGGGAAGTCTAACTTTTTTTTCCGCTGCAAAGCCCCTGCAAATAGGCAGGAATCCTAATCTCTAAGCTCTTATAGCTGGCCCTCCCGCCTCCTTCTTTTCATACCTTAAAGGTACAGCACACAACTTTCCAGGTCCCAGCTTGCCAACATGGCTCTTGCTGCCCTCTATGCCTGGAAGTCGCTCCCCAGAGCCAGCATTCCAGCAGCTCCCCCACACGCGGCAACAAACGGTTGCTGCTTTCTCCCCCCCCCCCTTTTCTGACTTGAGTTCCAACTCACCACAATTACATCCATGGGTCTCTCACCTCTCTAACCAAACTTGATAATGCTCTTAGCTCAAAAACCAGTGCTACTACCTTTCTGTCTTTCTCCCTAATGGAAAAAGTCTCCCCCCCCCCATCCCCGCCTGCTCAGCAGCCTCCGCAGCTACCTTCCTCAAACGCCCTCCCCACTGATCCCCGCACCCCAGGGGGAAAAATTCTAAATGCCCAAGACGGCTCAGTCCCCTAACCATGGCAGATTCCCCTCCCTCTCACCACTCCCCCTCTTAAAGCTATAGAAAATGAAACTACTTGGCCAAATTGAAAATACTTAAACAAATCCTTAAGCCTTCAAAAACAGGCTAGCTTCTCTTAATTCCACAGGTCTTTCTGCCCTTCAGCGCGTTTCACCCCCCCTACTAAATCTATAGTTGTCTGTCCTCTGCCCACTAATTCTACGGCCAAGCCCCCCCCCTCTTGAGAATTCAAAGGAACAAACTAATAAAAGTCAGCCTGAGTGCCATAAAACAGAAACGGCTGCAGTGCCTACAAAAAATTCTAAGGGCAACAGTGAGTAGGATAATTACAAAGTATCATCTGCTAAGCCATAAAAACCTTGCGATATCTACACTTTGCTGTTAAAACTTCTGAGCCTAATGTACCTTTTTACTCAGGACAATTTGCTCAAACCAGCCCTCAGCCTCCTTCAGCTCTTTCCCTGCCAGCCTTGGGAAACAGCCAGCTCAAGCCCTGCCACTCCCACCTTAAGCCTTCCAATTCACCTTGAAATACCCAATCTTTGTTATTCAAAAGAAATCTGAAAAGTAGCATCTCTTGCATATTCTCAAATCAATTAATAAAACCATGATCCCCATAGTGCTTTTGCAACCCAAATTCCCCTCTTCAGTTGCCATTCCCTCCTAATTCCAATAAATTAGTAATTAATCTTAAAAGATTGCTTTTTTTTCACTATATATCATTACACCCTGCTAACTGTAAATAATTTGCCTCTAACCTTCCTGCTGTTAACTGTGCTAGCCCCTCCCCAAGTTATCAGTGAAAAAACTCTGCTTCACCTTGTCAGCCCTACACTATCGTCAAATATGTGTTATTAGGTTTAGTGCATTAAGTAGTGTAAAGTAATTATTAAAACATTAAAAAGCAACAGAAAGATAAAGGCAATAAATTTTTTTTTCATGCCCCTCAGAAAATTTTAAAGCAAGGTCATAATTCTGTCACTTACAGATAACAAAATATTGGTAAAAGAAAAACTTCTTTGTGTTTTAAATCCAAACGAACACAAAAGTGTTAAATTTAAAGTCTTATATTTCTATTAAAAGTTTTATTTTAATTTTTAAAGTATTTACAAAATTATGTGAAAAATAATGTGGTTAGCCTTTTAAACAATATAGTTAATTTAATGCACAGTGAACACCTAGGTGTGCTTTATAGTACCCTTAGTTTTAACTTTGTGCTACAGCAATGGTTGTTCTTTATTTCTGCATTGAAAGAACTATTATTTTAAGTGCATTCAAAATATCAGCACATTATACAAATCTGTATATTTGTGTCGCAGTAAAAAAATAATATAAATGAAAAATATATTATATATAATTTTATAAGTAATATATAAAAGTAACTAAACTTTATAAGCAAATTAACTAGTATTAAATATAATTTTAGTCTTAAGTTCTAAGTGTGTAAATGTATCAGATGTCTTTAACTATATTTTATAATAATCTAAGCATTTAGTTAATTTGGTATATAATATTTTTTACAAATTATTCACATAAAGTCTTCATAGTAAAAACAGTTGTTGTTTTTTAAAATCAGTTTTTATACCTTTAATAATCATAGTTCATGCTATTGTGTTTAATCATAAAAATTTTAACACTTTATTGCAGCTGTCTTACTATTCTACTGCAAAACCAATTTAAAGAAAACCTATTCATTTACAGCAAATGATTTCATACTTCAGAGTAAAGACTCCTACAGTGCTCATTAACCATTTTTACTTAATGTTTTAAACTTCAATTAAAATTGTTTTAAAAATGTTTTGTGTTAAATCTAACCTTAAAATTTATTTTCAGCAAAGTTCCACTCCATCTACATTAAGTACTTCTCAAAACTAAAAAAGTTTTTCTACAAAAAATTTTTTTTTCTTCTCACAAACATGCTAGCTAAATATTTAAAAGCGCTTGTCAATTTTTTATAAATAAGTCTTAAATCAATCCTTTTGTCTGTTTATGTGTCTGTTGTGATGAATGAAAGTGGCCACAAGTGTAAAATGTTGTGTTTAATGTTGTTTTGTTTTGTCTGTTTATTTGTTATCTCTACATTTTATAATAATACAATTTTCAAAGCCTTATTTATTTTCAATTTCAATTAATTTTTTCAACCTGGTTCAGTCTGGTCAGTTCACAGACTGGCATCTTGCAACTAAAAATCATGTGTTACAAATTATGTATTAAGCTAGCTTTGTCCTTCTAAGTACATGGCGGAGGGTGTAGGGGATGGCAAACCCCAGATTTCTCAATGGCCATCGGGGATAACTTTTCCCTGGAGAATTTCTGGACTTTGCAGTCACCTGGCTTTCCTGCTATGTGTAAGTTCAAGCCTATAGAATATGTATTTATGGCTAAAAAATAGCATCCAGCTTTAACATAATAACTAGAAGTTTAAGAAAAATCCTTTATATTCAGTTTAAAAAAATTTTTTTTAATTAGCAATTGTTAATTATAAATTTTCTTTTATGCCAAAGTTCTAACAAAGGTCAAATAACATTTCCCGTGGTATTCAAAAAATAACTAGTGTAATGTAAAATTGCTAATGTTTTCTGGCAAATTCTTAATTTTTATATGAAGTAACCATTTTGCCTCCTGCCAAGCTGTTTTCTTATAAACCTCCTGCTAGCCGCCATTCCTGCAAACCTGTTTCTAACTGACTCCACCTTTGACAATGCTGAATTAGACACTCTGCCTAGCTGCCTTGGATGCCCACCGATGCCACCAACAACCTCCATCCTCTCTACCTCCATCCCTTGGCCGGTCTTGCAAGTCGACCTTTGTGCCCTAGCCATGGGTGCAAGCCTATACTGGGGCACCTCCAATTTTCCGCCTGCCCTCAACCTCGTGCTGTTGACCCCGATGACTATTACTCCCCTGCTAGCGGTGGCTGCAACTCTGTTATTCGCCGTGATGTACTACGCCACCCCTTCACCACCTTCTACGTCTGCCCTGGTCACCACCGGCCCCGTTCCAGCGACTATAAGTGTGGCGCTCATAACCAACACTTTTGCGCCTCCTGGGGCTGTGAAACCACCGGAACTGCTTATTGGAAACCCTCTTCCTCCTGGGACTTCATCACCGTTTCACGCCCCCCGACTCCTCCTTTTCTGAACTGTGATGCATCCTCTGCTACCCGTGGTTGGTGTAACCCCATCCTCATCAATTTTACTGCTGCTGGACGTCAGCATCACTGGACTCAAGCTGTACAATGGGGACTCAAACTTTACATTCGGGATCCTGCCTATGAACGATGTTGGCTTTGTTTTTCTCCTCAACCTCCTTTCTATGAAGGTGTTGCAGTGTTTGGCAACCTTTCCGCTACCTCCGACCCCTCCGACCTCCGTTGGAACACACAACCTCAACATGGCATTACAGTCGGACAAGTCGTAGGCTCTGGCCTCTGCCTCAAGCCTAACAACTCCCTGCTCCCCAGCCAACTACTTAATGTGTGCAACAACACTATTGACCTCTCCAATTCTTCCTCTTCAGAAATTTATCTGTTAGCCCCCAATGGTACTTATTTTGCCTGTGCTTCTGGCCTTACTCCTTTCATCATTCGTTCCTCTTTTCTCCTTTCATATGATTACTGTATTCTCGTTATTCTCATTCCAAAAATCACCATTCATTCAGAATATACTTTTCCCTCTACAGGCACTTCACCTTATCCACATTCTTCTCAATCCCTCACTAGACACCGTCGTGAGCCCTTCACCTCCGTTACACTTGCAGTTCTCCTTGCTGTTGGCGCTGCTACTGGCGCTAGCACTGGTATCTACTCTCTTGTATCCTCTCAATCCAATTTCCGTACTCTTACTCAAGCAGTAGAACAAGACATTAATGAAATCAAAACTAGTCTGCAATTTCTCACAGATACTGTTAGTTCCCTTGCTGATGTTGTTCTCCAAAATCGTCGTGCTTTAGATTTTGCCCTTATGAAAGAGGGGGGAGTCTGTGTAGCCCTTAAGGAACAATGTTGTATTTTTAAAGACAAAACTGGATTAGTTAGAGACAGCGTTCAACATATTGGTGATGGTATAAAAGATTTTCAAAAACATTTCGATGAAGAACAAGGCTGGTACCAGGATTGGTTTTTCTCTTCTCCTTGGTTCCACACAATCTTGTCCACCGTTGTGGGCCCTCTTATTAGCCTCATGCTGCTCTTTTCTCTTGGCCCATGGATTTTCCGCAAGATCACTGCCTTTATTAAGAACCAGGTAGATGAACAGGCAAAAACCTCTATTCAGCTTAACTACCAGCGTCTAACCCCGCGTGACTCCTGTGAAAACTTGGCTATTGTCACCAAGCCGCCCTTCCAGCCACTAAGTTTTCAGGAGATAAAGCGCATAGCTAACAAACGGAGCTCACTCCGGTACTTGTGCTCTCGGCTGTGGAGATACCTACGACGGGATTAGCAAGGTCCCAGTTGGACACGGCCCTAAATGCGGCTTTGGCCGTGTCCAACCTGGTCAAACCTTGTAGCCTAAGACACGGTTCTTCCACCCGCTCACGACTTTCCTTCTTTTATTAGAAGAGAAAGGGGGAGATGTTGGGGACTGACTTGTTTGAGGCCATTTTGCTGTTCTTTCTGCCATATTCCAGCTTTTCACCTAAAAGCTATTTTGCAGTCTTGCTGTAAGTTTTTGAGCTATAGAGAAAGGAATGTGCAGCTGCAAGAGATAATTAATCTTGTAGCCCGGAGGAGAGCAACACGGCCCGGTACCATTCCCAGAAATGAGGTCTTACTCCCTCAACTACATTCCGGAGTCAACAAGGCAGTTATTATGTGTATATGTTACATTGTCTGTACAAAATTATTTCTGTAAGAACATTGCCCCCACCTTATATCTGTTAAAAAGTTTAGAAATGCAGCTAGAAGGTCACAAGATGTTTCCATGGATACTACAAGAAGTATTGCCCACTTGCCTTATTTGGAATAATGAAGTAATTTTCATGCCAAAAGAATGATTGACATTGCCTTTTGCCTGCCCCCTTCTCCTTCACTATATAAGAAGAAGCTGTAGCCAAATAAAGTTGCCCTTGAGCAGTGAGACATTGCCTTGGGTCTTTATTATTAACCTCTCTCAGATTTTTACAGGTGTGGTTGTTCTTCTACCTAGCAAAATAGGAGTGCGGTTGTCTGAGAAGTCTTCCCAGCTAATTCCTGCTGGCCGGGCCCCCCTGGGGGGCTTCAGGACACCGCACCCGTGCGTAGGATTCTCTCCCAGTTTAGCTATTTTGAAAATAAATATAAAATGTTGGTATCGTGAAAGGAAATAAATAGAAAATATATTTGCAGTTTTCCAATATCACTCCTAAAGACTTTTACTTTTTCCCTTCATGCATTTCCTCACCTTTATCACGAATTCACTCAACATAAATTTTTATAATAACTTTATTTAAACACCTTGATTACAAATATGATTGTAGTTGGGTTTCTGTCATGTAAATAATATCCCCTTTCATCAGTTCAACATTCCCATCATCCGAATCTTCCTCCTCCCCACCCCACCCCTGCCTTTACTCTAGACATGCTTTCGACTTCCTCATTTATTCACATTATTATGATATTTCTCAATGTATTTATTTCTCTAACTGCACTGTTTTGTGCTTGTAGAGCTATAAATTTCCCTCAGGACCGCTTTTGCTGTGTCCCATAGATTCTGGCAGCTTGTGTCTTCATTATCATTTGTTTCTAGGAAAGTTTTGATTTCCTTTTTGATTTCATCTCGGACCCACTGGTTGTTCAGTAGCAGGGTGTCTAATTTCCAATTGTTAAAGTATTTCTTCTGTGTGGCTTTGTAGTTCACATCTAATTTCATAGCCTTATGGTCAGAAAGGTATCCTGCAAGATTTTTATCTACTTGATTTTATGGAAGTATGTTTTATGTGTCAGCATGTAGTTTATTCAGGAGAATGACTCATGTACATTGGAGAAGAATGTGTATCCAGGTTTTTTGGAATGGAGTGTCCTATATATATTTATTAGTCCTCTTTCTTCCATTACTCTTTTCAGGGCTAATATGTTTTTGTTGGGTTTCAGTCTGGTTGAGCTATCAAGTGTTTATAGGGCCATGTTGAGGTCTCCCACAATTATTGTGTATTATTGATTTCTTCATTCAGATTTTTCAGTAATTGTATTATATAATTTGCTGGTCTCTCATTGGGTGCATATATGTTTAATAGTCTGGTTTCTTCCTGTTGCACATATCCCTTGATTAGTACATAGTGTCCATTTTTGTCCCTTACCACTTTTCTGAGTATAAAGTTGGTGTCATCAGATATTAATATGGCCACCCCAGTTTTTTTGAGGGTGTTGTTTTCTTGGATGATTTTCCTCCAGCCTTTGATTTTGAGTCTATGTTTGTTCTGACTATTCAGATGTATTTCTTATAGGCAGCAAAAGGTTGGATTCATCTTTTTGATCCATTTTGCCACTCTGTGTCTTTTAATTGGTGAATTTAGTCCATTGACATTGAGGGAGATGATTGTCATAGGATTTAATGTCATCTTTGTAAATAAGTTTGCTGTGTTTGTTGGTCTCTCTTGTCTTAGAGTAGACCTGTCATTTTTTCTTTTAAGGCTGGTTTATCATCTGTGAAGTTTCTGAGCTGTTGTTTATCCATGAAGCTATGAATTCTTCCTTCAAACCTGAATGTGATTCGGGCTGGGTGCAGTATTCTCAGTGAGGCATTCATTTCATTCAGTCTTGTCACAATATCCCACCACTGTCTTCTGGCCTTGAGAGTTTCTTGTGACATGTCTGAGGTAAAACTTAGGGATGCTCCTTTGAATGTAATTTCCCTTTTTGATCTTGCTGCTTTCAGTATCCTATCTCTATCTGTGGGATTTGTCATTGTAATGAGGATATGTCTTGGGGTGTTTTTCTTTGGGTCTCTTTTAGCTGGTACTCTTCGGGCATGCAGGATTTGATTGCATGTAGTCTTTAACTCTGGGAGTATCTCTTTGGTGATGTCTTTGACAGTTGATTCTTCCTGGAGATCTCCTACTTGGGTCTCTGGGACTCCTATAATTCTTATGTTGTTTCTGTTGAGTTTACCAAAGACTTCTATTTTCATCTGTTCACATTCCTTGAGTACTTTTTCCATTGCCTGTTCGTTTGTTTTAAGGTTCTTTTCTAATTTCTTCTGTTGTGTTGAGTTTTTCTGCATCACATCTTCCAGTACTCTGATTCTCTCCTCAGCTGATGATACCCTGCTGGTGAGGCCATCGATTGAGGTTTTCAGTTGAGCAACCGTGTTTTTCAGATCTGTTATTTCTGTTTGGAGTTTTCTGATTTCTCTTTGTGTTCTGTTCAGATTGATCTATGCTTTGTTTGAGTTCTTCAAACATCTTTCATATTGCTATTTTAAGTTCCTTATCCGAGAGGTTAATCAGGTGGTTGGAATTTATTAGATCACCCGAGCTTTCATCTTCATTTTCTGTGCATGATGTTTGCCTGCGAGGTTTCCCCATTGTCACGCTTGTAGTGTTGTTTTTCCTGCGTGTTGTGGTGGGGTTCATTGGTTAGAAAGAGTGCACGGATACTTCTGATGTCTCTAGTCGACAGTTTTTTGGGGGGTGCGCTCCCTAGGTCTCCGAGGAGACCTTTAGGGATTCAGAAACACAGGCAGACAGGCACAGGCAGGAGAAGTTTCCCTTGAAATCCTCAGAGTGAACAAAGGCACAGCAGGGTGGAGCCTCCACATGCCAGAGAGTTGAGCTTATTGGACGGCGACCCCCACAGCCAGAATGTACTCACTGTGCAGCTTCAAAATACAGTTTTTTGGTGGTGCGCTCTCTAGGCCTCTGAGGAGACCTTCAGGGATTCAGTAACCCAGTTTACATAATTTTTCACAAAGTTTATATACTATTTGTACAATTATGTCAGGCTTAACTTTAAAATTAAATAAAAATATATATCTTAAATAAAAGAGACAGCAACATAATTTTTAAATTTAATTGTTTTAATTTTAACTTTTTAGTTGAACTTTTATAAAAATTAAGCATTATGATTCATAATTCTGTAATTTACAAAATTCTCTGACAACAGGATTCCAAAATAACACACTTGAAATAATTTTAAGTAACTGATAGCTACAGCAAAGACAAATGAATGAAGGTTCAGTTTCTCTGATGCTTAGGGAGATCACAAGGGCATATCAGGTCAGATTCTTTACAATTAGTCTGAAGATTGGAAGATGTTGGACTAAGACTCTAGTCCTCAGGGCAAGTGTTTTGTCTTTCTAGTGTCATAAAGGGATTTTTTTTTAATACAGGAAAAAAACCCCAGCAAACCATGTTTTGGGAAAGTGAGTTCTAGGTCAGTGATCACCATAGTATTTAGTAAAATTTATATGCAGGTCCATATAAATTCATTGTCTTACCTGAAAAAGTAAACATTACTATGCTTTGGGAGATACAAGTTGACAAAATCCACTTTTCTCATGGCTTTTAGGATAAACAGTTTTCTTTGTGAAATGACATCTATTTTTCTCTATTGTTGATGTTTGGCCGAGTTTCAATCTACTATGTCAGTTCTTTCTTTCTTTCTTTTTCTTTCTTTCTTTCTTTCTTTCTTTCTTTCTTTCTTTCTTTCTTTCTTTCTTTCTTTCTTTCTTTCTTTCTTTCTTTCTTTCTTTCTTTCTTTCTTTCTTTCTCTTTCTTTCTTTCTTTCTTTCTTTCTTTCTCTTTCTTTCTTTTCTTTCTTTCTTTCTTTCTTTCTTCTTTCTTTCTTTCTTTCTTTCTTTCTTTCTTTCTTTCTTTCCTTTCTTTCTTTCTTTCTTTCTTTCTTTCTTTCTTTCTTTCTTTCTTTCTTTCTTCTTTTTTCTCTCTTTCTTTCTCTCTCTCTTTCTTTCTCTTTCTTTTTCTTCTTTCTTTCTTCTCTTTCTCTCTTTCTTTCTTTCTTTCTTTCTTTCTTTCTTTCTTTCTTTCTTTCTTTCTTTCTTTCTTTCTTTTTCTTTCTTTCTTTCTTTCTTTCTTTCTTTCTTTCTTTCTTCTTTCCTTCCTTCCTTCCTTCCTTCCTTCCTTCCTTCCTTCCTTCCTTTCTTTCCTTTCTTTCTTCTTCTTTCTTTCTTTCTTTCTTTCTTTCTTTCTTTCTTTCTTTCCTTCTTTCTTTCTTTCTCTCTTTCTTTCTTTCTCTCTTTCTTTCTCTCTCTCTCTTTCTTTCTTTCTTTCTTTCTTTTCTTTCTTTCTTTCTTCTTTCTTTCTTTCTTTCTTTCTTTCTTTCTTTCATTCTTTCTTTCTTTCTTTCTTTCTTTCTTTCTTTCTTCTTTCTCTCTTTCTTTCTCTCTCTTTCTTTCTCTTTCTTTCTTTCTTTCTTTCCTTCTTTCTTTCTTTCCTTCTTTCTTTCTTTCTTTCTTTCTTTCTTTCTTTCTTTCTTTCTTTCTTTCTTTCTGTGTTTCTTTCTTTCATTCTTTCCTTCCTTCCTTCCTTCCTTCCTTCCTTCCTTCCTTTCTTTCTTTTCTTTCTTTCTTTCTTTCTTTCTTTCTTTCTTTCTTTCTTTCTTTCTTTCTTCTTTCTTTCTTTTTCTTTCTTCTTTCTTTCTTTCTTTCTTTCTTTCTTTTTTTCTTTCTTTCTTTCTTTCTCTCTTTCTCTCTTTCTTTCTCTTTCTTTCTCTTTCTTTCTCTCTTTCTTTCTCTCTTTCTTTCTCTCTTTCTTTCTTTCTTTCTTTCTTTCTTTCTTTCTTTCTTTCTTTCTTTCTTTCTTTCTTTCTTTCTTTCTTTCTTTCTTTCTTTCTTTCTTTCTTTCTTTCTTTCTTTCTTTCTGGCTTTCATGATTTCTTGCTTTCTTTTAAGCTTGCTTGCTTACTTTCTTCTTCCTTCTTCCCTTCTCTTTCTGCTCCACCCTCCCTCCCCTTTCTCTTTCTTCTCCCTTTCTGTCCCTTCCCTTCACTTCCTCTCCTTTTCCTTCCTTTCCTGTCTCTTCCTCTCCCTTCCTTTCCCTATTCCAAATAATGTAAATAGTTATAGAATTGTTTTAATGGTCTGCATTTTTTTTTTTTGGTTTTTGGATCACTCCTGGCAGAGCACAGGGGTTACTCCTGGCTCTCTGCTCAGGAATAGTTTCTGGCAGGCTCAGGGGATATGGGATGCTGGGATTCCAACCGCCATCCTTCTGCATGCAAGACACATGCCCTACCTCTATAATAGCTCTCAAGCCCAGGTTTACACTATTTTTAAAAGATTCCTCAATGCTGCTTAATAGTGTTTCTGTGAAAGATATACACATCTCCACACCTTTTTGTGAAAGAAGTTTGGAAACACAATCCCTATTCTAGTTAATATTATGTCAAACTAAATTATCTATTTCTTCCAAAGAATATGAGAATAACATACAAAGCAGAAGGAGATGATTAATAGCAATTCTCATAATCCAAAAAATAATTAATTCTAAAAAGACTTCTGAGAGCAAACTTGAAAATGTAGCCCTTCCCACTCCATTGCCACTAGAAATTCAATTATTTTATAGATTTTTCGAGGTACTCACATAATGATATATCTCTAATAGGATTAAAATGGGTGTGTGAAATGACCCTCACTAGATAAACACTTCAGCAGTAATTTGTGCCTAGACTTTCTTTAGGGTAGATTTCTACTCAGAACAGAGATAAAGAGAATTGACAGTTTGTGAATGTCATCTTCCGGGTTCATCTCTAGGAAGATAGCATGTAAATAGAAGACAACTCAAGATTTTCAAAATAGATGAACTGAAAGTCAAGTTCAGACCTTCACACTACGAAAGCCTTTGCAATTGTATGGGATATAAATCTCAATTAAAAAGTGGTTTAGTTAATGTTTGGGGGGAAAAATAAACTCTTAAACCCAGTGCTGAATCAACAAGAAAATAGTGCAAGTATTTCAAAAACAAAGATTAGATAACTCAGAAAGTACAAAAAAGTTTTAAATTTATCTTCAACAAAATTGTCTTATACAGTATTGACTAGTTTTAACTAAGACAAGAATGTCACTGGAAGCTGATATAAATTTTGAAATAATATTACACCATACAAATATTTTAACTATTAAAATAATCCTACATCTCAGTCATGTGCATTTATCAGTTCTCATAAAGTGAAATAAAATGAGACATGCATGAAATAAGATTGCCTTAACTTTTCATTTCTATGAACTTATATTTTAGAGCCACAAATTATTTTTATTTTATTATACTGGGAGTGAATATAGTGGCATTGTTTTAATGCACTGTGAGCAAAAAATAGAAAGAAAAAAAGAAAATCTTTATACATTATATGTATAGATTTTTCAAGTAATGATATATTTAAATTATAGAAAAATATAGGCTTAATCTTTTTTGCTATAAAAGTATATAAAAAGTTGATCTGAAAATAAAAGCATTTTTTCTTGTATCTGACAATTTTCAAAGGAAGATTGATAGTTATATAGATTTTTTTTTAAAAACTTAAATGCTAAATTTAAAGTTAAAATCAATACTCATAATGAAAGAGGGGAAAGAAATCTACTGGAAATCTCTTATCAAATAAGGAAACATTTTGCAAAAGAAGTAAGATTGGCTGTTATTATTTAAATACTCAAAAAATTTCTTTAATGCAATAAAAGATGTATGTTCTTTGCAAAATAGGTCAAGATTTACAGAAGCTTTGTTTCGTGTGCTTAGGTGTTTGTATTAAATATTAGAATTTAATTCCCCCACACCAGGCGGGTCTTCAGGGCCACGCCTGGTTAATCGGGCCCTGGGGGGAGGGGGTGAGAAATTCCTCCCTAGGCATCCAAAAACTACAGAACCGCGCGGGGGCTCACGCCCCCGCACGTACTTCATGTATTCAGAATATTCCTTATTCTTAAGTTATGTTTTGCGTATACAGAATGTTCATTTTGTATTCTGCCCTTTGCCACACCCCTACAAAGTTCGTTTTTACTCCTTAACTCTCTAACCCCCTCTCAAACTTCACCAACCTACATTACTCTCTTTAACTTAAGTAGTGTACAATCCTAATCACAGTCCAAAGCTGTGCATTTTGTGTGACAACCCCAAACTGTTTCAAGATACATAAAATGGACACGTATTTCTTTAGAATATTTTGTATTTTTTCTCTGACATCTATGATTCTTACTAAATGTTGTCTTATACAGTGACGATTCTATCTACTTTTTATTTGCTCTTTTTGAGCTGTTTAACAAGGAATTTCGGTGGAGGAATTCCCCAGTTTAATGCTTATGATTGAACCATGTCATGGGAATCATTGGAATGGTTCTTATGGCCCCCATGTGCGCCAATAACACCACGTGGCATTGCTTCTTATTTGCATAGGCACATTAAAATGGGAAAATACTATACATACAAATAAGATCCTACCTAATAGATTTTGGAACACACAAATCTTGTAGTGCAAAGGGACCTTACACCCTGAACATTGACATAACGACCTGGCACAGACCTCAGAAGAAACCGCATAATCCATTCTCCCCTGAAGCAGGGAAGCCATCCACGAAACATCCAGTCTGGTCTATAACATCACCTGGAAGCAATCCTTTACCACGGAAGACCTACACTGCTCAGACTTCGACCTGCTCAAAAGAGACTTCCCTTAACACTGAAAAGACTTAACAACAACAACGACCTGCTTACAGGACAGGGCTCCCTGCATTGCCCTTTGTTTGTGAGGTGAAAGGAGAGGATGCTCCACATCCTGACTTCAATGTAAGATATGCAGATTCCAGGATCTTTAATACAGAAACATGATACCAACAACAGAGACTGTGTGAAAAATAAAAGTGTGTTGGCACTACAGACAATGTCTTGGATTGGACGATCTAGCTTGCCTGGAGCCTAGACTTGGTCTTGTGCCAGGAAACTTCAGGGGTCTGGTCTCTTTGTACTTAGGCCAAGGTTATTTCTTTCCATGTCCCTCATATTTTGGTGGGCCTATGCAAACAACAATTGCCACTCTAACACCATTTTTACTGTGCTCCTTTGACTCTAATCCTTAAAAAGAACTCACTTAAAATTTGAGGGTAACTTAAGCTAATATGCATGTATATGGAAATGTAAGAAAATACTATGCCTGTAATGTTTAAGGGGTTACGTAAGTTTTATGGCTTTAGATTGCCTTGTGTACTGTTAAGAAATATTATAATGTGTTACAATCTGGGGACTTGAGGGACAAAGTAATTGTACATGGATTCTGTCTTATTTGTCTTAATGTTCTTTGGCTGAAATTTCAAAGTTAAGATATCAGCAAGGGGACTTCTGAGAATTATTTTATGGATGATTGTCCTTCCACTGTAACTTTACCTTGTCCTCTTTCTTTGCACCCTTGTTCTCATAATTAAAAATAAAAATTAAAAAAAATATTAGAATTTTAAATTCATGTTAGACATTTTAAATATGGTTATTGAGTTTGTGCAATTTATTATTATTATTATTTTTGTTTTGTTTTGTTTTTGTTTCTGGATTTTGAGTCACACCCAGCAATGCTAAGGGGTTAGTCCTGGCTCTACACTCAGAAATCACTCCTGGCAGGCTTGGGGGACCATATGGGATCTGGGGATTCTCACCACCGTCCTTCTGCATGCAAGGAAAACACCCCGCCTCCACGCTAGCTCTCTGGCCCTTTTTGTTTGTTGTTTTTTGGTTTTTGGTTTCAAGTTTATGCAATTTTTTTAAGTAACATAATTTTATGGTAAGATTTGAGTAGTTGAATACAGTGTCAAATGATCTCTAATCCATTCACAAATTTATTAAAGGGGACCTCTATTACAACCAAATAAGATCCAGGGGCTTAAAGCACAGGTGGTTGAATGCTTTTTTTAGAGGAAATGGAGTCAGAATATGGAGATGTGCTCTATTTCACCGAGGTACCTTGGCTCAGCAGGGGAAATGTCCTGAAAAGATTTTTTGAGTTGAGAGAAGAAGTGAAAGCCTTCATGGAGAAGGATAGGAATGCTGTTTCTGAGTTGAGTGATGACAAGTGGCTCATGGACTTAGCTTTTCTTGTTGGCATCACACATAAGCTGAATGTACTAAACAAGATGTTACAAGGCCCGGGGCAGCTTATCAGTGCT
This sequence comes from Suncus etruscus, assembly GCF_024139225.1. Taxonomy (NCBI): domain Eukaryota; kingdom Metazoa; phylum Chordata; class Mammalia; order Eulipotyphla; family Soricidae; genus Suncus; species Suncus etruscus. The sequence goes on along the minus strand of NC_064859.1, from coordinate 56,795,655 downwards.
GCCTATGACAATGTGAGAGCATTCTCCACAAAACTTGTGTTATGGAAATCCCAGCTCTCTCAGACAAACCTTTGCCATTTCCCAGCATGCAAGGAACTTGTGGATGTAGGCATACCATTCAGTGGTGAGAAATATGTTGCTGTTATTTTTAAGCTAGAGAAGGAATTTGATCACAGATTTGCAGACTTCAAAAAGCACAGAGCCACTTTCCAAACTTTGTGGACCCCTTTTCCTTTGATGTGCAAGAAGCCCCTCCTGTGCTTCAAATGGAGCTCATTAACCTGCAATGCAACTCTGATCTCAAAGCCAAGTTCAGGGAGATTAGTGGAAAAGCAGACATGCATGGGCATTTTTTTTTTTTTTTTGGTTTTTGGGTCACACTCATTTGATGCTCAGGGGTTACTCCTGGCTATGCGCTCAGAAATCGCTCCTGGCTTGGGAGGACCATATGGGATGCCGGTGGATCGAACTGCATTCTGTCTTACTCTAGCACTTGCAAGGTAGACACCTTACCTCTAGCGCCACCTTTCAGGCCCCAGATGCATGGGCAATTTTTGAGAGAATTGCCCCCCAGCTTCCCTGAGATTTCCCGAATGTTCAAGTGCACCATGGGCCTTTTTGGGAGCACATATTTGTGTGAAAAGTTATTCTCCATATTGGACTTCAATAAGTCAAAGTACCGTCTAGACTTAATGATGATCATCTTCAAGCCATACTTTGGGTATCAACTGCTTCCTCTCTAAAGCCAAATGTGGTTCAGATTTGTGAGAAGAAGCGCTGTCAAGTCTCTGGCAGCAAGAAATAGGCAAAAGATGCCATGTTACAGAAGAATTGTTCATGATCTTTACTCAATGTTTTATTCATGTTCAGAAGAAATAATTAAAACTGTTAATAATGACGTTTGAGGACTTTTTTTTTTTTTTGGTGAAATCCCTTATGTGGCCCTGCCTCACCCTGACTTTGCCTCCTGCGGCCCCTAGGTAAATTGAGTTTGAGACCCCTGCTCTAAAAGCTAGGAAAACACCAAATATTTGAAAATGAAACAAAAATACTGAACTACCAATACTTAAGAAAAGAAATTATGTAAGATATTTAAATATTCCTGGAAAAAATAAGAATAAAGTCATGAGTTATCAGTAGACATAAGACACAGAAAATGCTGTGAGAATAAGGTAAGTTCATAGCAATGCAAGTGTTCACCAGGAAATAAGAAAATGTTAGTTAACCTAAATACACATGTCAAGATGTGTTAAAATTAGAAGCCAAATTATATGAAAAATGAAGGAATACTAAAGTAGTGAGGAGAAGGGCATAACAAAACTTAGAGCAGAAATCAATGCAATAATCTAAATAACAAATATTGATAAATATGGGGCCAGAGTGGTGGTGCAAGCGATAAGGTGTCTGCCTTGTACACGCTAGCTTAGGAGGAACAGCGGTTCTATCCCTTGGCATCCCATATGGTCCCAAGCTAGGAGCAATTTCTAATCACATAGCCAGGAGTAACCTGTGAGCATCACTAGGTGTGGCCAAAAACAAAACAAAATAATTATGCTAAATATATAAATTAAAAAAAAAACATGAAACCTAGTTGCTGCTAATCAGTTAGTGACATTTCTATAGTGATCCTTGAGTATGTTCAATATATAAATAGATTTACTATCCCAATTGTTTTAATATTAAAGTGGTACTCACTGTTGGTTGGAATATAAGAAGATCAACTTCTTTGAAAAAATGTTACTTCTTAAAAGTTAAAGTTAATCCCCTCCAAATAATGCAGCTATGCTTCTAAATTAAAGCATATGCCCATCCAAAATATTATACACAAATACCATAGCAACTTTATTTATAAAACTTTCAAATGGAAATAACTGTCTATTAGCATAAACCAATAAACTGTGTTATGTTAAGTAAGTAGAATAGAATAGTACTTATTAGTTAAAATATATTTTACTTATATACTTGATATTGATATATCTCAATGCTTATGTTTGATAATATTAATAAGGAAAATAATTCCAACTAACCAAAACAATGTAACTGGACACAATACCTGTGTTTGACCAGGAGTGAGGAATAGGAAAGACAGAATAGATTTCAAAGACCACAGCAGAAAATTTTGGATCTGATGTATATGGTAATATTTTAATGGGTAAATTAATACATAAATCACTTTGATTGTATACTTTAAATATATGTAATTAAATAAATACCATTTAAAACATTAAACTATATTGTGTGGTGCTTGTCTTTATTGCTATAGTGCTGACTGGATATTTAACTTGATATTTCTTTCTGTCTTGTTGTGGTGTTTTAACTACCTTTTTCATGTCCTCTCTCAAACTGAGGTTGAAAGCCTCTAGAAGGACTCCGCCCATTTTCAGCGTATTTGACTTCTTTTTTAAATTTATTTTTTCTTATTTTGTACCCCATTCCATTGCTTTTCTTTCCTTCAAACAAAACCACATAACTCAATTTATCTCTTAAATAGAGGGGGAAACAAGGGAGGGTACCAGGACCAAACAGATATATGATCACTAATAGTAAGCTAGACGAAGAGGGGACCACCTACTCTAGCAGCCCGGGAGGTGATAGTGGAGTATATGGGTTGCAGAAAGGGAACTGGGATGTGGGGGAGGACGAATTTGCTGTTGGGTATTCCCCTGATTCAATGTTAATATGTACCTAAAATACTACTGTGAAAGATATGTAAGCCATTATAATCAAAATCAAAATAAAAAAACATTAAGTCTAAAAATATTACTATATCTAAGTCTGGAAAGAGTACAGTGCTTAGAGTGTGAACTTTGCATGTAGCTGAAGCCCATTTGGTCCCCAACAACACAAGAAACTAATGACTAAATCTGCAGGTCCGAGGTACTTGTATTACAAGGCAAAGGCAACATCATCACTGCCTTGGACTTTTGCACTGAACCACTGGTACCACCCACATGACTGAAAATCACCAGGAAGAATACTCCTTGCCAAATATATATAAGGTATAATATAGATGCATATATGTAAGATATATATGTCACTCTATACAAAGATTTTTCTGCCAGCTCCTTAAGCCCCAGAGATAAAAGTTGTTCCCTCCCTGGAATTAAGGTTCTCAGAATGACTGACGGAGGAAATGTGATTTGCTTCAAGGAAAGCCTCTCTTCACCTACAGAGATATGCTCTGTTCCTTTGTGCCTCAAAAGAAAATCAAACAATAATTCAACATCAGAATATTTTCTAATATTTCAGTTATTCATTCTGAAGACCCCATGTGAAGCATCATAAAAGACCAAAATAGTCTGTGCTCAGCAAATATCTTTCTTTCTTTTTCTTCAGCAAACTTAAAAGAGTTGAAATCATTATTTTACGTAAAACTGACCTACATACATAAATCTACATCTATAAATATAATAGTATCATATAATTTTTGGCTACTTATTTTATAATTTTAATTTCAATTATTTTTATAAATAAATTATTGGTATTTAAATTTTATAAACATTTGGTTATCATTGAATTGACTTACATTTTTCTTTAAAAATGTTAAGAATCTTTGATAATCTGGAAGCAATTACCTCAGTATATCGGCTAATGTCATAAAGCACTTTAACTGATAATACTAGCAAGATATTTCACTATTGCAGTTGGAAAAGGAATTGCAGGTATTTTTGCTACCCATAATCCAACATTTCTGAGTAGAAAGCAGAGTGTAATACATATTTCAGAAGTCAAAATGCAATCTATTGACATATTGTTGGTCATTTATACATCCTACTTGTAATTTTTATTATTGGGTTAGCATTAATTGTGGCAGTAAGCAAGTGTATTATCCATAATGCTGTGTCATAGGAACTGACACTACCAGCAACATCTGAAGCAAGTCATTCCAGCTTTATGACTTCGGATAATGCTCACATGGAAGGAAATAACTGTGAAGTGAAACCCAAGATCCATGTCACTGGTGTCTCCAGTTTATCATGTTTTTGTTTTTATAATATGTTTTCCTGTGTATCTTTCCAGTGAACTATAATTTAGTTTTGGTAGACACAATCACGTTTTGTTATTATAAAATTTTTTATACAAAATTACAAAAATTAAATTATATTGTTATATCAACTATGATAATGGTATGATATTATTGAAAAACAAAAATCAGAATTTCTATGTGATATAATATAGCAAGTACATGTTCTTCTGTATAAAAGATTACTATGCAGTAGCATTATGGTTCAATTTAGGTTTGTTATAGTATTATGATAAGATTTGGGAATAATGTAATTTTTCAAAAGATGAATGGGTTATAAAAGTAAGGAAATTAAAAGCAAAATATTTCAGTTGGAGAAATTGTACAGTGGATAGGGTATTTGTCCTTTATATGACCAAGCTGGGTTTCATCCCCATTGCCCCACATGGTCATTAGAGCCCCATCAGAGGAGACCCCTAAGGGCAGTCGTCAGTCAAACCTGAGCACAGCTGAATGTAACCCCCAAACAACAACAGTAAAAAAGCCTGAATGTAAAATTTTTTGCATGCATTTATTTCCCCTTCCTGTTTATACTGTAAGATACTAGCATTTAGAAATAATAACTAACTAATTAGAATTTTGACTATTTTTAAACTGATTTTCCTGTACCTACACTTCATAGGCTCCTTAAAAATATTTTATTAAACATCTTTAAAACTAAAATATTAGATTGCTTAAATATATAAATGAGCTTAATAGTTAAATACATAAAATAATGATTACAACCAATAGTCATGAGGGACATGTTTGTAGGAGTAATTAAACTACATCCTTTAGACAACATGTCTCTACAGTTACTAGCAATGAACCATATCTGATTGGTCATTAGGTAATTAGAAATGCTAATATAAAAAGTGCTATTCAAAGGGGTTTTACAATGAAGATAAATCATATATTTTGTCTTCTAGTTTAAAATATATGCAAATGAGTCTTTAAAAAGCATAAATATATAAAGCAAGATCAATTTTCTATTTACCAAAAAATAAACATAATATTTTAAAGAAAAAGACAATTAAACCTTTACCTATCAATATAAATATGCTATCAACAGTTTTAGAAAGCATTCTGTTGTTGGGCTACTGCATTTCTATCTCTATTACAATTTACATGTGTGTGTATCCAGTTACCAATGTTATAAAATAGACAAAAATTTAAGAACTCACAGTCTTGGATATGCTGAAATAGAAAGAGAAATAGAATTGACACTGAACCAAAAATAAAGTGCTATATAAAAGCTGAAGGTGCAAATTTGAAGCTTATGAAAGAAAAATAAATAGCAAAATAAATTACATACAGACTAGAAAATTTTAGGATGTGAGATCATTGAAGTCTGGAGAATATGTATAGAAAAAATAATTAAAATATTTATTAAGCTATAAAATATAAAAAATAAAACATGAATAAATGAATTTAGAAAGAATTAATATTAGTCTTTTAATGTTTTAAATATTTATATTGGTAGTAAGAACTGACATCTGGAATTTAAAAAAATATAATAAAGTACCAAAGAAAGTTCAGATATTATTCAAAGTTTAATATTAAATTGAATTAAATTAGATTTATAGAAAGTAAGCAAAGCATCAAATACTTTCCATTTGTTAGTTTCTGAGTGATAGATTTTCAATACATTTTCCTCTACTCCTACTAGCATAAACCCTCTTTTGATGATTTCACAAAATATATTAAATAAATTTTTGAAATGTTATGCATGAAACAACACACAATTAGATTATTAGTCAGGTAAGCATATGTGTATTGCACATTATACCAGGATTCTCTATTAACCTTATATTTTAAAAAATACTATGAAATTAAAACACTATAGTTTTCTTCTTATTAAATTTATTTTAAATAGTATTCTATATTATTTATTTAATTAGAGCTTTCTTCTTTTAGTCAACAGTAATTGATTTTCATTATTTAGCCTGAGGGTGTACTTGAGTGTACTTTAGTTGAAAAACCACATGTAATTCATGTATGCAAGATTTGTGTTCAATCATTTGAGCTATTCTCTGGGCTCAATTTGATAATATTCTTTTATATTTCTATACATATGCAATTTTTACAAGCTTATGTATATATGTGATATATTCACTAAAATGCTTACTGATACAGAGTAAATATACTATATATGCACAAAACATAAGTAGTTTTTACTTTAGTCCAACACTATATTCTATTATATGAATATATTAAACATAGCTATTCTTCATTCTCCTTTGTTTCTTTTTGGTTTTTGGGTTATACCCAGCAGTGTTCAGGGGTTACTCCTGGCTCTATGCTCAGAAATCACTCCTGGCAAGCTCAGCAGACCTTAGGGGATGCCAGGATTCAAACCACCTACTTACGCATGCAAGGCAAATGCCTTACCTCCATGCTCTCTCTGGCCCCCATTCTCCTTTTTCTTTACGTTTTCTCTGAATATGTTTGGACAGGAGAGGTTGGGCAATACCCTGCTATTGTCAGAAATCACTTCAGGACATGTTTGGGAGATCATATGCAGTATCAGGTTTAAGCCATTAACAATTGAATGCAAAGCATTGGGCATTGCATTGTTCACATTTTGAGGCATTGTGAATATACTTGCACAAATCATTCATAGACATGCTTATTCTTTTCCTGTAATAATAATAAAGGAATGGAAATGGTAGGGTGTTGTCTGTCCTTATTACTATTTGACTTTTTTCAATGTGATGTTAAAAAGTTTAATCACTTCATAATTGGATTAATATGTTATTTTATCTATTCTGGAAAATATGTGCTATATCTCATTGTAGTTAATGTGTTTAGTTTGCAATTTTTTATCTCTAGTGACAGAAAATTTTCATGTGAACTCTTTTTCATGTAAAATGTGTTCTTTTTTATATTTAATGGAAAATTATATGATTCAATGAATTTAGCCTTCAAGTTAAAATTAGAAAACCCTTGGGGACGAGTGATAGCACAATGGTAGGGTGTTTGTCTTGCATGCAACTGATCCAGGACAGAGCGGAGTCCGATCTCTGGTGTCCCACATGGTCCCCCAAAGCCAGGAGCTATTTCTGAGCACATAGTCAGGAGTAATCCATGAGTGTCACCATGTGTAGCCCAAAAATCACAACAAAAAGAAATAGAAAAACCCTTTCTATACAAAATTCTTAATATGTAAAAGATATTTTATCTATATTATAGTGGATGATAAGGTTATTTAGATCAAGGTTAGGCCAATTATAGTTATATAATCAAACTAACTAGCTACCTCATCTGTCTTTTGTTTTTCTTTTATATTTTTATGCAAAGGATTGATAAGTTAATTGCTTGCCTTGTACAAGGCCAACATGGGTTCACTTCCTGACATCACAATGGTCCCTTAGCCAGGATTAAACCTTTAGCATAATTGGTTTTAACCCATCCCCCCCATTATTTTATTCTAAGGTATTTGTAGATTCAGTTGCAGTAATAATAATAATAATAATAATAATAAAAACAGGCCTCTTTGTAGAAGAATAGAGTCCTCAATAAGCAAGGGACAGAAAACAACTTCATGAATTTGATTAAAAAAATAACTATTTTAAGTCCATATAGAGCTATTATATTTAAAAATATAAAACAAAATTTTTCTCTTATCATTAGAAAAATAATGTCTTCTACTGCTATTTTTATTTAGAATTTTACTGTGAATTATATTTAGGGTAATTAACTAAGAAAATAATTTATTAATTTTAATAATTAGGATTTAAAATAAAGAAAAATATGAATGCTTGCCAATGGTATTATTTTGTAGACTATTGGAGAAATTTCTTTAAAAGTCATTAAAAATTCATTAAAATTAATGTAGAATAAAAATGCATTTAATTAAATATCTGAAGACCAAGAAAATAATACAGTGGTATACTGTATGCCTTACATGTTGGTTCTCTAAGTTCTATTCCTGGTATTTCATGGTCCTCCAAGCCCTAGTTTAGGCTTAGAAGATCAGAACATTACCAGCCTAAGCAGTTCCAAAGCAACTGCTTTAAGACTTACCTGTTCCCTTCCAAAATACAGTCATAGGTAACAATGACAGGGGGTCTGAAAGATCAAAAGAAAACTCAAGGCATTAAATTTTATTGTATACTGTAGATAATAAATAGATGGTAATAAGCGATAGATGTATATTAAGTGATGAATACTTGTATATTTATATGCATTTTAAGAAAAATTTTTATTATTTTAAAGCCATATGTTTATGTGGCCAGAGAGATAGTATAATAGCTGATGATTATCTTTTAGGACAAAATTTGATTCCCGCCATTCCCAAGTCTGCCAAAATGAATTCCTACATGTAGAGAAACCCCTGAGCACTGCCAGGTGTGGCCCTAAAACAAAAAAATCATATCTTTATAAATAATTGAGATTCAACCTTAATCTTTATTCTCATGATCAAGAGAAATAAGAAATGAGTTTTCTTGCAATTCTTGGAGAGAGAAATGTTCAGTAGACAGCTTTTCTAACTTCTAGAAATATTATGTGCTCAAAGAGTTTGTTTTATAAAGATTATTTGTATAGCTCTCCACAATTCCAGTACATTGTTTCTTCTTTTACTAGTATTTGATCCTGGTCTGTCCAGAGAAGCAGTACTAAATAATTAACTTCCTATGCCCATTAGTTGCACATCAGCTAGAGAAACTTGTGTCACAGAATAGAACTCAGACTCTGCTGCCTGGGTGCTATCTCAGTTTCTGGTTTATATCTGAAAATGACCAACTACAAAGAATGGATCTGAGAACTGGTTCTCAGATCTATCATTGAGTTGAATCTTTCTGTCCCAATAAAGATTCCTAATTTGTTCTGAGAGCTTCTTGAAGAATTCTGTATTTCTCAGAATTTATGACTACTTGAATTCTACATTATATATAAATTCAAAGTTTCCATGCACAATTGAGGCTATGATTTGTTTCTAGGAGTAGATATTCTAGACTTGGGAGCAATACTGCATTTCTGTTTCCTATGCCATAGCTTTCCTATATCCTTTCTAAGACTTACCTATATTAGATGCTTTATATTTTGTGAGAAAATTATCTAAAAATTTAACTGATTTTTAGAAAATGTTTAAAATATGTTCTTAATGAAAATGATGTCTATGGTAAATTGATTAAATGCCTTTATTAAATTAATTTTGGCTATGCCAGGTTGAGGGATTTGAAAAAAGAGAACAATTTTGGTGCTTAAACTGCTTCATCTTTGAAAGAACTTTATTTTTTACATTTTCTCTGAATATATTTGAGCAGAAGAAGTTGGGCCACATCCTGCTGGTTTCAGGGATCACTTCAGGCCATGTTTGGGGGACCATGCAGTGTCAGGTATAAACCATTAACAGTTGAACAGAAAGCACACACTTAAATCCCTATTCTATCTCTCTCTATACCCTGAATAAGGTACATTTTATAAGGGAGTTTTAAACTAACCCTAATGTGTACTTCATCAATTTGAGGAGGTAATATTATCTAGCATAATTGCATCAGAGAGCAAGAATAACCATTCATTCATTAATTTATAGTTCTGGGATCCCACCCACTCATGCACAGGGTCTTCACCTGACTCAAGAATAGGGGTTAAAGGGCCGGGCGGTGGCGCTAAAGGTAAGGTGCCTGCCTTGCCTGCGCTAACCTTGGACGGACCGCGGTTCGATCCCCCGGTGTCCCATATGGTCCCCCAAGCCAGGAGCAACTTCTGAGCACATAGCCAGGAGTAACCCCTGAGCGTTACCGGGTGTGGCCCAAAAACCAAGAAAAAAAAAAAAAAAAGAATAGGGGTTAACAACTGGTACTGCTTTAAGTACCTGCAATACTGGCTTTCCTTAGTGCAAAGCCTCCCGTATGCAAGGCATGGTCATCACCCATTGAGTTATTTAACCAGCATAATAATATTATTTTACCTCTTTATTTATTCTTTATTTTTTATTCTTTATTTTACTTTAACTTATTTTATTTTGTTTTTTTTTTAAACTTGATTTTGATCTGATAATTCTACTTTGTTTATAAGACATATATCTCTTCTCTGTTATTTTCTAAAGCACTTTTTTGGAATAATTAAAAAATATTATCTGTAAATTAATCAGAATTTATTGTCTTTTTGTCAGAAGCTATTTATTGATACAAGTGGGTTATACTTATAGATTGGTGCAATTTTTGTACCAAAATATTGTAAATATTTTATTTTTTAAATAATATATGCATGTAAACTATAATTACAAGCATGTTTGTTCATTTTTATATTTATTTTATTTTTAAGTTACATTATTTTTATATTGTAATAGGAAGCTTCCATTTTACTTAGAATTTCTACTTATTGGTATAAAATTTTTGCTACTTCTTATTTATTTATTTATTTATTCCTAAACTATAACTGAGCCTTCTTTGCACCCTTAACTGTATCATTATGTCTATTAAGCTATAGTTTAAATCTTTGAATATTAAAGATTTCCTGTATAACAAATAAACTATCACAGGTTCTATCCAATTTTCATATGTGAGGCTTACTGGATATTTAGAGATACATAATAAAGTATTTGAAGCTTTGTTACTGTATCAGGGGGAAAAAGACATTCCAGTATTAAATTCCAGCAACATCTTTATTTTTTTATTTTTATTTTTAATATCTTTATTTAAACGCCATGATTACAAAGAAGACTGCAGTTGGGTTTCAGTCACAAAAAGAACACTCCCCTTCACCAGTGCAATTTTTCCACCAACAACGTACCCCATCTCCCTCTACTTACACCCTCTGCCTGTATTCAAGACAGGCATTTTATTTCTCTCAAACTCATTAACATTGTCATGGTAGATGTTAGTGTTCTAACTGCACTCACCCCTTCTTAAGGCAAGCTTCATATCGTGAGACTGTCCTTCCAGCCCTCATTTTTGGGCATTATTACAATGTCTTTTATAAAATAATAAAGAAAAAAAAAGACCACTGTAAATTATCTTCACTCATTGACAAAACTAATTTTGATTCAGAGCAATTTTTTTCAGTTTGCTATGCTTTGTTTAACAGCTTAAGTCCTAACTTTTCCTGTTTCTGTCATTAACAGAGAACAATGTAAATGTCTTAAAGGTAAGAATGAGTTATTACTGTTGTAATAAATCTACATGGCACATTTCAAATAGCATTTAATGTATTTGTATAAAGTGTTAGTCGATTTAAAGTTATTGAAATGTGACCAGTTGAAAGCATATCAAGATGTTTCATATTATTTTTTATAGAAGTAATTCTGTATAAATTGTGTTTATCAGGAACCTAATCTTAGTGTCTAACAATTATATGATCACATTTCTCAGAAGGGGATACTTTCAATAAACACTGAACTGTCAAAATTACAGGACCTGTTAGGGAAAACTTCCTACTTATCAATTTGCAAAAAAAAGTAAGTGATTTACTTTCTCATTAAGTGGGAAATGTTTTTCATACTCCTGACTCATCTTTGTTCTTTTCTTTGTACAAGGAATGAAATTGTAAGTCCTGTGAAGTAATAGACTGCAAATTACAATGCTTCATTGCATAAGCAAGTAACAAGGAATGAATTATGAAGAACAAAGTACTTGTTACATAAGCTTCAATAATCCTTAACTCTGAATACGAAAATAACCAATCACTTGTATAAGGTCCGGTGAACAAAATAGATAATATTCATTTGAATTCTCGATGTCTACATTTTGATTTAAATAACAGAACTACCTAAAGAAGCCAGAAGTTCATAAATTACACTTCCTCTTCGCCCTAAAGTATAAATTATACTTCCTCTCACTGTATATATATAGAAGAAATTAAGAGATGGTATATATATGGATATATATATATAAAGTAAATGCTATTGACATTTCTATAAGGAAGTTTATGTTCAAACAGGTATTCGATATAGGTAAAAGATTTTTTACGTCCAAAAGAAAAATTAATAGGTTACATGGTGAACACCAATAGTCCAATTGCTAGATAATTTTGGTGTAGGAAAACAAAAGTAAAGATTTCTAAACCAATTTAAAAGTATGATTTTATTCTCTTTTAATTGATCTAGTTTATTGACTATCTTTGTTAAAATTTGCTAATATTTTATAGTCTGTAGAAATACAGTAAAACTCCTTAAAGCCTATAAATTTTTGGAGAAGTGATGATTCTCGACAAGCTGTGATAAATTAACCTATCTAGTTGTATTTACAAATAGAAAATATCATAAATGGTGGAATTTTATTAATGTAATTACATTAGCTTATATAAAATGGCTCCCAGCCCAAAAAGATAAAACTAAATATCAAAAAATGACAACACAAAAATTAAGAATTTGACTTCTGAATTTCCTGGGCCAAATTGTTCAAATGGGTAATGCTTGTTTTATATTCATCCTATTATAATAGTAAATTAACATCCAACCCATGAATTAATCTGTACAGAACCCTGTATAAACAGAACTTTGCCTAGCAAGGGATAAAGTGAGAACTTCCATTCAGGTGCATGGCATAGAGTTTTCCTGATCTAAAAAGAAACTCAATACAGATGGATGATCTGTAATCATAAAGTGATTTCTAACAGGCAGGACTTTGCTCTTGAGAGCAGTGAGAAGTTGCATTGAGCAAATAACAACACCCTCTGTGATCTTATATTCGTAACACTTAAAAGGGAAGCAAAATATCTATAATTTAACAGAGTTCTGAGTCTTAGCAGGAACCATTTTCATAAGAATTTGCTGGTGATGCCAAATTGAATCTCAATCTCTATAGCAATGGAAAGTTCCTTCAGGAGAGATCAGGACCTGTAAGAAAGAACTAAACATGCTAAAGGTAGCCAACTCAGTTATCCTGATTACTAACATCTATCAAACACAGATGGTCCTTCCCAGTCCATATACAAATGCCCCTATAGACTCTGAGCCCCCCCACCCAAGACATTGCCAGCTCAGAACAGCCAGATTTTGTTTCCTGCTGGCACTGGAATAAGTGTTCTGTTATCCAATTCCCAATCTCCTATTAATACCTCACTGCCTTGAGTTCCCTGGTCACTGCAAAAATGTGTGATCTCAGTAACCTAATGATTGACAGTCATTGGTGACTTTGAAGCCCTAGACATAGCACAGCCTCACTCTAACTCTAATCATGAGAATTTTAGACCTTGGTGACTATGGTCATCACTCACCCTCACTTAATTTGGTGCACAATTGTGTAGATACATTCAAGCCGTGAACACCTGGTTTGCAACCAGTCCACTTTAACTTAGCGCAGAACTGCTCCCTGATAATTCAAGCAAGCACCCATAAAAGAGCAATAAGAAGAAAAATGTTCTTTCCTTCTGCCTTGGATTGATATACAATAATTTCTATTGTGTTCTATTGGTCACAGATATTAACAGTAAGAATGTGAAAGATAAGAAAAATGAGCCCCAGAAGTCAAAAAGATTAAGGCAAATCTAGTAGTTAACTATCTAATAAGGTATGATAAAATGATAATCTCCCGTATGGTTATTAATAAGACCCTAATTTCTAGTTTAATATAAGATTGGTTACTATTATATCAGTTTCTTAATATTTTTAAGTTTCCACTGTGCCTTAGCAAATAAATGTTTGTAAATATGCATTTCACGTAATTTAATTTTGAATTTACAGTTCCTCCCTACATGAATTATCTATATATTTCAGGGTTAATTTTACTTTCCAAGTCTTTTATACTAATGTAACTCATTCATCGGCTTGATCACATATTATTGATATAGCTATATTAAATTAAATAAGTTTGTAAATAAATAATTAACTTTGTTACAAAATTTTCTCTATAAGATTATTTAACTTTGCAACCCAAAAAGATATGTGTGTTGAAAAACTGCCCTGAATTTTCACTCTCCACTAAAATATCTCAAAAGACTCAATGGGGAAGCTTATATTTCCTTTATGTGTTTAATACTTCCATAATAATACCTCCTAGTTTGTTTATTCCCAAAACTAAATTAGCCTTGTAAAAAGCATGGTTTTAATGCCTTTTTTAAATGTAATTTTAACGTAATTTCATTTCTTCTTCTATTATATATATATATATTTTTTTTTCTCATTCTCTCTCCAAACTCACCTGTTTTTGTTGATTGGTATGAAAACCTACAAGAAAGTTATTTAGTTATTTCCTGGGATAAAAGCTCAGGTTAAAACCAGGGCAGAGATTTTGTGCAAACTATCATTCTCACTTTCAAATCCACCAGCAATATAATATGTCACCATGCTCTTTTGCATAAGACACTCTAAATCAGGGGTCCAAACTCAATTTACCTGGGGCTGCAGGAGGCAAAGTCAGGATGAGGCAGGGCTGCATAAGGGATTTCACAAAATAAAAAAGTTCTCAAATATCAGTATTAACAGTTTTAATTATTTCTTCTGAACATGAATAGAACATTGAGTGAAGATCATGAACAGTTCTTCTGAACATGGCATCTTTTGCCTATTCTTTGCTACCTGGAATGCCAGGAAGAGAACTCTGGACAGTTGCATAAAACCAAGTGCCCTACCTGCTGTATTACTGCTCTGGACACAGATTTCTATGTTTTTTTTGTTTTGTTTTGTTTTGTTTTGGTTTGGTTTGGTTTGGTTTGGTTTTTGGGCCACACCCGGCGTTGCTCAGGGGTGACTCCTGGCTGTCTGCTCAGAAATAGCTCCTGGCAGGCACGGGGGACCATATGGGACACCGGGATTCAAACCAACCACCTTTGGTCCTGGATCGGCTGTTTGCAAGGCAAACGCCACTGTGCTATCTCTCCGGGCCCTAGTTGTTTTTTTGTTTTGTTTTGTTTTGTTTTTTGGTTTTTGAGCCACACCCTGTGGCGCTCGGGTTACTCCTGGCGGAGCTCGGGTTACTCCTGGCTGTCTGCTCAGAAATAGCTCCTGGCAGGCACTGGGGACCATATGGGACACCGGGATTCAAACCAACCACCTTTGGTCCTGGATAGGCTGCTTGCAAGGCAAACGCTGCTGTGCTATCTCTCCGGGCCCCAGATTTCTATGTTTTTAAGGGCAAATGTAAGTCAAAATTGTGTGAATATTAGGTGACCAAGACTAATTACATACTTAGGCATGATGGACCAGAACTCATTTTTACAGTTTCAAATTGTCAGTTATTTCAATCTTTTACTTAATGTATCAATTAAGTATGATTTAATAAACCATAATAATGTATGTGTATTAAATTATATTAATAAAATTAACATAATATACAATATTATAAATAATCACTTATAAATTAATAAATTAACTTATTAAGTATAAGACTCTAATACATTTCTCTCTATAAAATCATTATTATGTTCTATTAATATTATTTATATAATAACAGTTCTGAAAAATAAACATTTTTGTTGATGGTCACACAAGCAATACTTGGGAACCAATTCCTACTTTTACCTCAATATTTGCTGCCTTTGATTCTTCCTGAGACTACAAAGACATAAAAACTTAATAAATTAAGCATAGGAACATTATTTGCTCTATTTGGAGACAAACCTTGCGATCCAAATTAAAGTATTTTAAAGCTAAATACAATAGCTTTAAACAGATTATCCTAAATAGCTAGTAAATATTTGAAAAAAAAAGACCTCAAATCACTATCCAAACTGAAGCTCAAATTATATGCATAAAATAAATTAATTGCATGAAAAATTATACTGATAGCTAAAGTAAAAGAAATGCATGTGATGGTTTTCCAAACTAGAAAGCCTTTTGTATCTTATATTTATATTTTTGTCACATTTCACAATAAATGAATGCAGACTTTTCATAGGGCAAAAGACATCCCAAATCCCTTGTTATAGGGATTACTCAAAATATTTCTATAGAGACATAATCCTTTTTGTTCTTCTTAAATAAAAATAAATTATATCTAAAAATAGAAATAGCCTAGGATCTCTTTAACCCATTATGATGATTATGCTTTATAGAATTTCATTTTATGCTTTGAAATAGGTAAATTCTGCTAAGTAAAGAATAGCATTGCTCTCTGTAATAATCAAACTTTACAAAAGTGCCTACATTATAGCAAGTGAATAGATTTAATAGAAATTATCTAAATTCATAGTTTTTGGAAAGCTTATTTTGAATAGAAGATTTTAAACCTGTGTCATACATTAAAACTAAATTCATCTTGAATATTTGGAAAAAAGAAAGTATAAATAAATGAGGCAGATTTTATCAATATGAGTAAGTCAAAAGATCAAACTAAATAACCAAATTAAAATTGCAGATTGAAATATATTAAGAAGTGTGGAAGAATTGTGCTAAATCTTGGAGTTTTACAACTTTGTAACTGTAGCTCACAGTGATTCAATTAAAATTTATTAAAGAAAAAATTTTAAAAGGACTTGGAGTTCTATATATATTGGTTAAATGTCATAAAACAAAGGACATATTCTATCACTTATTAAAATATGATTTTGATCTTAGTGTCAAGTTTTTCTTGCTAGTAAATCATGATAATATATCTTAGAGATTTATAGGCTAAGAAAAAATTGATGGACATGTACTGAGTTTCTTATATTCTTCCTTTAAGTACATTAATATTCCTATAGTAGGGGCCAGTGCAGTAGCAAAGGGGTAGGTCATTTATTTGCTCAGAATATGGCCAACCTGGGACAAACTAGGGTTTGATTCCTGGCATCCCACATTCTCCCCAGAGCCTGTCACGAGCATTTTCAGAGCACAGAGCCAGGAGGAAGCCATGAGCACTGCCATGCATAGACAAAAATCTAAATAAATAAATGAATAATTTGAAATAAATATTGTTTAGTAATGTTTCCCTCATTTCACCTTGTGCAATCAAGTTTATTATTATCACCAGACCAGAATATCACTGATTAAATAAATCATACTATTTAAATACCTGGATACTTGTCCATTAAATTTTATGTAAAGACTTTACACTTTACAAAACATAGTTTCAAATTATATTTGCATTTTTTACATTTTGCTTTTGTCACACTTCTCTAACTCAATAATTCCTTATGAGCTACCCTCTTTTTCTAAAGTTTTTCGTCAAGAAAATTTGTTCTAGGTCATGAAAAATAATCACCTCCATCATCACAGAATACAAAGACAGAATAGAAATTTTATGAGATGCCATGAAACATAAATAAATCCTTCCAGGACAATCATTTATGAGTTTGATTTGTTATTTGATCCAAATGAAATATGATATTTACAGGTTTATACCCATTTTATGGACATTTTTCTGAGCATATACTATGGGCAGGTTTTTATTTAAACTGAAAATAAATAGGAGATAGTTCCTGCTCTTATGCTTTGGTTATTCCACTGAAAGAAACATAATACATAAGATTATAAGCATAAACTGATATTACTTAATATTACTTATTACTAAAGATGAGCATCAAGAAACCACCACACTAAAAGTACATTATGGTTTTTATACAGCAGGACTTGAGCATATCTGGCTGAGGAAGAAGCTAAGAAAAAAGCACTAGAGAAGTAAAGAATCAACTTTGAATATCACTAAGTGTAGATCTAGCAGGAGTCCTCAAACTACAGCCCATGGCCACATGCTGACTGCTGAGGATACTTGTAGGGCCTACTGGCCCCCCAGGCCTGCTGCAGCCTGTCCTTGCTTTTTTGTACAGAAGGACAGTCACCAGTGGGAGAGGAGGCGGGGAATTATGGGAATCTATGTCCCGCCTTCAGGCGGTGGGAGGATCTTAACATAGCAGCCAGACTACAACTACCCAGGATTCAGTAGCAAAAGCCAATTTAAAATACAATAAGTACATTTATATTCAGTTATCTAATGTTATATATACCTTATATATACTTGAGTATAAACCAAGTTTTTTGGCACAAAATTTGTCCCAAACTCAGTTCATACTCGGGTCATTCACTCACACAGAATCAAATGCACGTAGTCTCCAAGCATCTTCAGCAGTCTGTTGGCAGGAAAATGCTTAAGCTCAGCCCACAAGTCATGGCTGAGCTGAAGAGGTAAGCTGCTGAACTGAATTGTATACCACTGAACTATTTAACCCACAATATTCTGTACTTTGTATGAGACTGACATCAGTGATCATGATGTCTATGAACTCAGTGACTATCACAATGTCTATGCTGATACACTCACATCAGATACAGCTGATGCTTGGTTTGGACATACAAATGATGATGAGAAATCTAATTTTGAAGGATTTTAACCTTTGTGATTTAGTTTGATTACCTGTTAAGCTACAGTTTTCTGCACTTTATTAAAGTTTTAAAGTTATTGTTGCTAGTTTAGAGTTTTCTTTGGTAATAAATATTGAAAAAACATTTAACCTACTGATTTCTCAATTATTATAATTGGGTATATAAATTTTGAGGAATTATTATTTTTGGTTTTTGGGTCACTCCCAGTGACGCTCAGGAGTTACTCCTGGCTATGCACTCAGAAATCGCTCCTGGCTTGGAGGGACATTTTGGGAAGCCGGGGGATTGAACAGCAGTCCATTCTAGGCTGACTCTTGCAAGGCAGACACCCTAGCTCTAGTGCTACAACTTTAGCCCCTATATATTTTTATTTTTGTAATGTATCAGTGGCTGCTGCATTTTCCTCCTCAGCTTATACTTTAAACTTATAATTTTTATACTTAAACTTATACTTTAAGTTTTTCCAGTCTTGGGTAAATTTAGGTGGCTCATTTTATACTTGGGTCAGCTTATACTCAGGACAGCTTATACATGAGAGTATATGGTATAATGGTATTTTACTAATAGTGATTTGGAATCCCTAGTAAACAATGATGTCAAGAAAAAGAAAACTTGACTCAGAATGTAGGATATTCAAAGAACAGTGGACTTTGATTACTATTTCATGCAGTACAAGGAAAGAGCTGTGCATCTGATATGCCAGAAAATAGTGCCTATGTTCAAAGTATACAATTTCTATCTATACTATGAAACTCAACATAAAGATCAATATGATTTCTTGGTCGGAGAAATTAGAAAAGATAAAATATTATATGTTGAAACTATATTGACAACTCAGCAAAATACTTTTTTGAAGCAGAAGCAGCTATTTCATCATTGTGAGCAAGTTTTCAAGTTGCCAAGCTATTATCACACTGGCAGACCATTTATGGATGGAGTATTTGTTAAAGAATGCTTTCTTTCTGTAACAAAGAAATGTGTCAATTAAAGGCTGGTTTATTTAGTACAGTGAGTCTTTTCTACAATCACACAGAGGATCAAAGAAATAGGGGAAAATTTACATCAGCGTTTGTAAAACTCCACCAAAATACTTTTATATTTTTCCCTTGGCACTCGATAAAAGCAATGATGTTCGTGATTTTGCACAACTCCTAATTTTTATTTGTAGGACGAATGATTATTTTGAAGTCACAGAAGAGCTTGCTGTACAGAAAAGCATCAAAGGAACAACTACTGGCAAGGATATCTTTGAAAAGTTTTGCCAAGCTGTGAATTGTTTAAAGCTGGACTGGGCTAAACTAGACAGTGTGACAACTGATGGTGCTCCTAGCATGGTTAGATCTAAGAAAGGAACAATTGCTTGCATTAAGCAATAAATGCAAAAAATAAATAACCATTCTCATCCAATAGCAAAAAAAAAGTTGTGCTGTAAATCACTACAGAAGTGGGACTATGTTATGAAAAATGTGGTATCATATGTTGACTTCATTAGAGTTCCTGCACTAAACCACAGACAATTTTAGAAAATCTTGTCTGAGCTAAATGTTGACTATGAAGATGTTCTGTATCACATAGAACTTCATTGGCTGAGTCGAGGGAGATTTTTGAAATGTTTCTATGAGTTACTTCCAGAGATTTCAATTGTTCTGTTTTCAAAAAACAAAGAAGTGCGCTTTTTGTCCTTTTCTCCCTTCTTATCTTCCTTCTCATCTTTCTTTCTCCTTCTCCTCCTCTTCCTCCTACTCTTCTTCGTCCTCTCCTTCTTCCTTCTCCCCTTCCTTTAAAATATGGAGAGAAAAAAGTAAAGAGAAAAAAAAAACAAAGAAAAAAAAAACAAACAAAGAAGTACCAGACCTCAAGAATGCAGAAAGAAAATGACAATTACCTTTCTGACAGATGTAACAGAACTGCTCAACAGTTTCAAAGTGCAAATTTAATGGAAAGGGAAGCTCATCTGTGAAATGCAATCACATGTCAAAGCATTTGAAGTAAAATTAGAACTCCTCATCAAACAAGTGAATAAGAAAAACTTCTGCCATCTCCCCACCACTCAAATTCTGTTAGCAGAAAAACCATTGGTTGCATTCCCAAACAAAACATATGCGGATTCACTGGAAATATTGCAAAAGGAGTTTCAAATTAGATTTAAAGAGCTTTGCCTCCACGAAAAAGACATGCAGCTTTTCCGTAACCCATTTTCTATTAACATCGAAAATGTGAGTACAATTTACCAAATGGAATGGGCTGAACTATGGCTCTCTGAAAGAAGCATTCGTGTCAAGCAGCCTTCTTAATTTTTATGTATCTCTTCCATTTAAGATAAATCCTCATCTCAGGAACAATTTACTCAAAATGGCAACCATCTTTGGCAGCACTTATGTCTGTGAACAAACTTTTTCTAGAATGAAACACTTGAAATCTCCCATCAGATCAGACTAACAGATGTGAGGCCAGAGCAGTGGCACAGCAGTAGGGCTTTTACCTTGCATATGGTTGACCCAGGACAGAGTGCGGTTTGATCCTCCAGTGTCCCATATGGTTCCCAAGCCAGGAGCAATTTATAAATGAATAGCCAGGAGTAACAGCTGAATGTCACTGGGTATGGACCAAAACAAAACAACAAAAAAAGACTAATGGATGCACACTTGCATCATTTATTACAACCATCAGTGACAAATATGTAACTGGACATTGACCATCTCATTAGCCAAAAGAAGGCCCATAGTTCCCATTAAAATACTGGTAAGTTTGTTGATATAATTTTACTTCATTTTAAATATTGTATTTGATCCCATTTTCTTTCTTCACTTCAAAATAAGATATATACAGTGTGCATAGGAATTTGTTCATAATTTCTGTTTTTACTATAGTTTGGCCCTCCAACGTTCTGATGGACAGTAAACTGGCCCCCTGTTTTAAAATTTTGAGGACCCCTGGTGTAGTGCATTATTGAAAAGAAATACTTAAGTTACCAGATATTCTGTTATATTTAGAAAACTATGAATATGCTAAAACAGACATAAAAGAATAAGATGGGAAATACTAGTTTATCTTTTCCAATATTAAAAATAATTGTCAAGAATTTTCAATTCTCAATTTTCAAGAAATTGTCAAGAATTTTCAAGAACTAAAAGAATTTTAAGAATTTCAAGAAATTGTCAAGAATTTTCAAGAATTGAAAGAATTTTTAAGAATTGAAAGAACTTCAGAATTTCAAGAAATTTCAAGAATCGTCAATTTCAATTTTCAAAAAATTGTCAAGAAATTGCTAGAAATTGTCCAGATGAAATTTCTACATACATATTACAGTTATAATACAGCATAACTTTAATAAATATACTATATTATTCACATGGGGCTGGAGAGGTAGCACAATGGAAGGGTGTTTGCCTTGCACACAGCCGATTCAGGACTGATGGTGGTTCAAATCCCAGCATCCCATATGGTCCTCAGAGTTTGCCAGGGGTGATTTCTTAGCATAAGTCAGGAGTGAACCCTGTACTCAGAAATTGCTCCTGGCTTGGGAGAGCATATGGGATCCCTGGGGAATGAACCACAGTCTGTCCTAGGTTAGCGTATGCAAGACAAATGCCTTACCACTTGTGCCATCCCTCTGGCCCCTAAAAATAATCTTTAAGATCACAGGTTTAAATAAAAACATGAACACAGAAAACTGAACATAATAAAAAGTTTAGGAATGAATCTATACATGTACATTTAATCCATTACAAAAGTGTTCAAACCATAGTCTTTTTAACAAGTAAATTTGGGAATATTGGATTTCATAAGGAAAATCAATAAAGCTATATCACTGTTTAATATCATGCATTAAAATAAACAAATATTAAAGGCATTATATTAGAACTAACATAAATACAATTAAAAGAAATCATACACTCCATGATTTAACATCAGAGAAGTATTTTGAAGACTAGATTCAATAAAATGTGAAGCAAAAGCAAGACTAAAGTGCTCATTCTTCTCTGAAAAGATCACTGATACATACCAAAAAACGTTAGAAACAATTTGTATTGGCAGGGATGTTGTAAGAAAGGAACTCTCAACCACTGCTGGTGGAATACTGCCTGACCCAACTCCTATTGTAAGCAGAATGAAGGGTTCTCTTTAAACTCAGAAATAAACTGACATATGATCCAGCAATCCAACTTTTGGGCATCTATACGAAGGAAAGAATAATACTCATCCACAAGGATCTATGCATACATCTATTTCAGCAGCACTTAGCAGCTCTAAATATAACAGCTAAGAGTTAGAATCAAGGTAGATGTCTAGCAACAGATGAGTGGGTTGTGAAGATTATGTATATGAATAAAATGGAAAATACATATCTGTAAGGAATTGTGCACTCATGCAATTTACTGCAACATGGGTAGAACTGGAAGATAGTATCTTAAATGAAGTAAGTCAGAATAAGATAAATACAAGATGATAACACTTATATGAGGTATTTAGAACAGCTTCATGAAGAATTCATGAAGAATTTGACGATTTAAATGTAAATTGTCTAGAACACTCTGGCCCCCAGAGTTTATTAAGGAGAAGGAAAGAAATTAGGTTGTGGGTAAATGCAAGTATAAAAGAGTGGGGAACAGGGACTAAGGTACCTCAGGTACATCAGTGGTGTTAATAAAGGCTAAAGCCACCTAAGCCAAAATTCAACAAGAATAAAATAATAAAATCAAACTCTAACCATCAAAATTTAAAATAAACAAGTGTAGCATAATTCAGTTAAAGTCACTGATAAGGGCCAGATGATATCACAGCAGACGAACCTTGTTTTGGTTCCCCGTGTCTCATATGGTCCCCGAGCCAGGAACGATTTCTGAGCACATAGCCAGAAATAACCCCTGAGGGGCATAGGGTGTGGCCCCAAAAGCAAAATAAATAAATAAGTAATAAAAATAAAATCACTGATAAATACAGACATATTTTGAACATTTTATATTGACAGGGTGATAAAGGAACTCTCATCCACTGCTGGTGTGAATGTTACCTAGTCCAACCCTTATAGTAAACAGTATGGAAAGTTGTCATTAAACTCAGAATCGAACTTTCTTCTTTTTTTTTTTTTTTTCGTTTTTTGGGCCACACTCGTTTGATGCTCAGGGGTTACTCCTAGCTAAGCGCTCAGAAATTGCCCCTGGCTTGGGGGGACCATATGGGACACCGGGGGATCAAACTGCAGTCCTTCCTTGGCTAGCACTTGCAAGGCAGACAGACATCTTACCTCTAGCGCCACCTCACCGGCCCCAAGAATCGAACTTTTAAATAATCCAGTAATCTGACTTTTGGGGATCTATCTCAGGGCAGAAAAACTGTATGCTGGCAAGCTGCGGCAGGGTGGCAACATGAAATGCACTCTGGAAACATTGGTGAGGGAGTTGTAACTTGTGGTAATTTTGGTTCTGAAACATTGTAAGTCTAAAATCTAATTATAAATAATTTTGTAAATCACAATGGTTTAAATAAAAATTATAATAAAATCCACTAATGCATTTGTTATTGGCTAAATGAATAAAGCAGATTTTTGGTTAGTAGAATGACAGTGGAGTTTTGGTGGTGAGAATGTTACTATCCACACACCACTACAAAATGAAACTAGACACTTAATGTCTTATAATATGAAAAGTAGGAGAACTTTTTAAAAATAATCTAATCAAAGAAATACATTATTATTATCATCATCATTATTATTGTTTCTCTATGCCACTGAACAAATATGCAAAAGCTTGGGAAATACTTTCATCTTGGGATCATGACACAAACTGATACAATCATAGTATTAACTTCTTTGACCTGTTCAGTAAATCATCATGGATAAAAACTTCTAGGGGCCTGAGCAATAGTGCAGCGGTAACACATTTGCCTTGCACGAGGCTGACCCAAAACGGACCTTGGTTAGATCCCTGGCATTCCATGTGATCCTCCAAGCAAGGAGCAATTTCTGAGCACATAGACAGGAGTAACCCCTGAGCCTCACTAGGTATTGCCCCCAAACAAATAAACAAAAATCTACTTCTAGATTGAACCAGTGTGATAGTACAGCTGGCTGGGTAATTGCCATGCATGTAGATAACTCAGATTCAATCACCAGCATCTCATATAGGATCCCCTGAGCACAACTAGGAATAAATCCTGAGCATCACTGATTGTGGATCTAAAACTCAAAACAAAAACTATTCAAAAATAAAACCTATTGCTAAGATTCTTGTTATGAGAAAATGCATTTGTTCTTATCTAAACAGTTTTAGTTGGAAAAATGCTCTACCAGATTACTGTTGTTATTTTTTGTTTCTGTTTTTTTGTTTTGTTTTGTTTGGGCCACACCCATTTGATGCTCTGGGGTTACTCCTGGCTAAGTGCTCAGAAATTGCCCCTGGCTTGGGGGACCCTATGGGACGCTTGGGGATCGAACAGTGGTCCTTCCTTGGCTAGCGCTTGCAAGGCAGACACCTTACCTCTAGCACCACCTCACCCGCCCCATTGTTGTTATTTTTCCTAATTCTCAAAATATCTGGAATCCTGAACCTGTCCTGTAATTGTTAAATTATTCTCTCTTTGAATTTGTTCAAAGTCATTAGAACTGATAAAACTATCTCCTTACTATGGCACATCGGAGGACTACAAAAATCTTATCAATCTTAAGAGCTTTTAGCTTAGGAATCTTAATGACTTTTAGCTACTCAGGACACAGCTGTTAAATTGCAGCTCTGTAAATAAAATGCCCTAAGTCGGACATTTTGACCTCACTCCTTTTTGTGTGTTTGTGTGTTATGTGTTGTGGAAATAAAGGTTGCAACCAGGGTCTCATACATCTAAATATGCTGCAGAATTTGCAATTTGCTATGCAGTTACATCACTTGTCTATAATGTTTAATGTTTAATAATATATAGTGAATACAAAATAATTAAATGTATTTTGTAAATATCTTCTTCCAGTTTCAGGGATGTCTATTTTTTTCTTTAACAAGTGTTTCAACTTCATATACTCAAGTTTATCATCTAATTTTTGGAATGCTTTGGAACTCTATATAAAATACACTTCACCAATAATATGATCACCTTTACTTTCTTATCTTGTTTTCCTTATTAGTTTCTTTAGTTTTCCATTTTTATTTAAATCTGTGATCTATATTAACTAAATGTTTGGGAAAAGGTGCAAAGAACTTATTTTTATGACTATTTTGTATATATAGATGTGATTTTTCAGCACTTAATACACTTTTTCAACTGAGATTTTTTCATTGTTTACTAATTATCAGTTGACTATACATGATTGTGGTTCCATAACTAACTTCTTCTTTTTCATATTTATTTATTCTTTCAACAATGTTATGCTTTCTTGGTTAATATCATTTTAATTTAAGTCTTAAAATTGTATAGTGTAATTTCATTTTTTTCTTATTACTCAACAATATTATTTGACATTTGACAGCTGAATTCTCCATCTAAAGTTTTGAATCATTCACTTGTGCATGCCAAATAACTTGCTAATCTCATGCTTTATCTAAAGATCAAGTTGGGAAGAACTTCACAATTAACAGTATGTCTATCCTGATATACATAAAGCATGTGGTATGTTATTTAAATACTTTTTGTTGTTTCTTAGAAGTTTTGCATATTTCTCTATCTAGTTCCTTTGGTATTTTGTTTATTTTATATATACTTCCCTATATTAGATTAATAGAAAAACATATTTTAATGATAAATTATCAATTTTTCACTGTTTTACATAAAAAGTAATAAAATTCACCTATGTCCTTCCCTAGAACATTTTTGTGAATTCTTCAGATATTATACATGGTCAACTCATAAACGTTTGATGCACTTCTCATATAAAATATATTAAAATTTTGGTGAAAATATTTGTCTGTCTACATAATTCAGTTTCTTTGAAAATATTTTTCACTGAGTAGTCATTTACTTTCATCTATATAATTTATACACAATACAATTTATATCCTTTGAAGACCTATGGGGAATTAAATATTGTGCTATTTCTAGGAAAGCATTTAGACTATGCTGGCTTATAAAAAATAACATATATTCTTATATTCACACATGACCCTGAACATCTTACTAATATTATAATACTTAACCATAGCATCACCTTTAATTAAAGATTATTTTGTCTAAAATTACTTTACTCATCTTCATTCATCATTTACTCACATTAATTCCATTTTTTATTTCTGCCCTCTAGTACTCTTGGGTGGTAGCAGCTCACTTCTCATCACAGGACTTCCTCAGATGCTTCTAAATGGATTCAGGTGGCTTGGGCTTAAAAGGATGTCAGCTGAGAAAAATCCCCTTACATGGGAAACCTTATGGGACATCAGGGGATCGAACTTTGGCCTGTCCTAGGCTAGTGCTTGCAAGGCAGATGCCTTACCTCTAGTGCCACTGCTTTTGCCCCATTTTTGCTACTTTTTATTTATTAATGTAATTATGTAGCCCAATATTTTGTTCATATTATTAATATTTCATCTGAGCTTGATAAGAATACATATTCTTCTGTTATTGGCTTTTCTATTCTTCAATGTTAATTCATCTTAATTAATGATAGGTTGACAATAACATTATGTTATTAATTCTTTATCAATACTAAAAAGATATTATAAATTTCCATCTACAATGATGAATTCAGTTTTGCAATTTTGTCAGTTTTGTTTAATGCATGTCTGCAATGTAGTTAATAATGTGTGAAGAGGGGCTGGAGTGGTGGCGCAAGCAGTAGGGTTTTTGCCTTGCACGTGCTAACCTAGGAGGTACCACAGTTCAATCTCTCAGCGTCACATAGAGTTTCCCCAAGCCAAGAGAGGTTTTTGAGTGCACAGCCAGGAGTAATCCCTGAGCGTCACCAGGTGTGTCCCAAAAAAAACAAAACAAAATAAAACAAAATAAAAAAATGTGTGAAGAGGGGCAGGCGAGGTGGCGCTAGAGGTAAGGTGTCTGCCTTGCAAGCGCTAGCCAAGGAAGGACCGCGGTTCGATCCCCCAGCGTCCCATATGGTCCCCCCAAGCCAGGGGCTATTTCTGAGCTTTTAGCCAGGAGTAACCCCTGAGGATCAAACGGATGTGGCCCCCCCAAAAAAAAAAAAACAAAAAAAAATGTGTGAAGATTTCTCTCTAACAAAAAATGACACCTTTATCAATGTGTAATATATTTCAAAACAATTTTATTTTTTTGAAGTAAATATTAGTTGAAAAGAATACATCTATAAAATGCTTTTGACTAATGTTATTAATGTGATTATTCTCCAATTCTTTACTCTCGACTTATATATATTTTTATATTTGACACGGAATTCTATAAAGCATCTTTAATTATTAAAATTTTCTTATTTTGTGTAAGTAAAAGTGATTATCTTGAAACTGATTATCAAAATAGCTGAATTAATATCTAGCATGCTGATAATGTATTTGTGTTCGTAATACTTTTTATTTTTATTTCTTTTATTTATGTTTTGTCTTCTCTGACAATATCTTTATTATATATCTTCCTTTTGCTTAACAATAGTTTTTTATTGTAGGGAACATTAAAAATGTAGGTAACATTGTTTATTTTGTTTGTTATGTGGCTAACATTGGGTCATACCTGGCAGTGCTCAGGGTTAACTGCTCCTGTATTTCCAGCTCACTCCTGCTGGTGCTAGGACTGCCGGTGTGGAATTGAACTATGATTGCTGGATGCAAGGCCAGTGCCTTGCCCACTACAGTATACCTTTGGCTCCTTTGTATATTTTTGTGTAAATGTTAATATTTTTAAACGTATATTATCATAAAATACCCACGGCAAAAATACCAGTAATTTTACAACATATTCCCCTCAACCTTTTCCTTCTACCTCTCATTCCCTGCAGTATATATATTTCTGAAGTTTGGATCTTGAATTCTCATGCAGCCTGAAAAAGTAACTTCAAAATCCAAGGAAGTAGAAGTCCCAGCAATCACTGACTGAAAGTGTGGGCCAATGACCTCTGCCACATACAACATTCAAGTAGAATGATGAATTTCACCAATAGGAAATGGCCTGAATTGTGAATGGCCAGAACTCTATTCTGTACACAAGGTACTAGAAAAAAATGAAGAAACAAAGTTATTCGACCACATTGATGAAAGATGACAAAAGTTTAAGGTGATATTCTCTATGTAAAATTTTTCAAACTGCCTGAAGAATTTAGAACAACGCTTTCAATATGCAATGATCTGTAAAACATAAACAGAAATTCAATAAACTTGAATAGAGTCTGATGGGGAAAAATGAAAGAACTAATTCAAATTGAAATAAAGTGGCTAAAATACATTTTCAAGTCCCAACAGTAGAACAAACTAAAATGGAAATCAAATCAGCAGTCTTAAAGACAGAGTGAATGTCTTCATCAATAAAGAAGGGTCTACTGAAAAGAAAGTGAGAAAAAAATAGTGTTTAATAAACTTTGGATCTAAATATTTGGGGGGGGGGGATTCTGTGTTCCTTTGCTTTCTTTTTATGCTAGCTAAGATAGAAATTGTCCAGTACTTAACTTGTAAAACAAAATGTTCTCTAGATCCATCCATTATTATGACTAACAAAATTTTTATTTTTGTTTGAGTAGAATTTCATTGTGTATTTATAATGCCACTTTGTCAATAATCTGTCACTGGACACTTGACTATTTAATATCACAATTATTGTAAAATTTCTATAATAAACAAGGGAAACATAAAAATTAAAATAAATTTTAAGTCTTCAAGTATGTATTTAGACATTAAATATGGAAGTGCTATTTTTAACTTTTGGAAAGCCTACATACTGTTTTCCAAGGAGTTTTAACCAGTTTATATTCACATAAATACACTATTTTTATCTTTTCCCAAAACACAAACTTATGCCAACACTTGTTATTATTGGTATTTTTGTCTTAGCCTAGCTTTACAAGGATGATATAACAGTTTATTATCATCTACATTTCTATAGTAACAAATGATGATGATGTTTTATCTACTCATTGATCAGTGCATACTTTTTTGGGGGAATGTTTCTGTTCAAATATTTTACATGATTTTTATTAGGCTGACTAGAATTTTTTGTTGAGTTCTATGAACTATTTTGACTTTTGATAAAATATCACCCCTTTTCCTATGTATATTATACAAATTATACCTTCTACTTAATAGAATGTACATGTTATGACTATGCATATAAATGTTTGTGCAAACATATATTTGGATTTTATTGCAGATATTTTAATTTTATTTTAGTCCATTTTTTATTTCTTTTTTTAATATGATTTTTATTTTGAACATAGTGGCTTACATATTGTTGACAATAATATTTTAGGTACATATTTATATAAAATCGGGGGATTCCCATCACCTATTTGTCCTTCCTACACCTCCATTTTCATCCTATCTCCCATATCCTCCTCCCCCAACACCGGGGCTGTTAGAAAATGTGGTCTTCTCTGTACCTAGTTTACTACTTAGTAGTCTTGCACCTGTTTGGTCTTGGTGCCTCCCTTATTTCCCCCTCTAACTGGGAGGCAGGACTAGACAGTTCAAGTTATGTGGTTTTGTTTGAAGAAGAGAAAACTAATAAACTGGGGTAAATGTCTAATACACCGAAAATGGGCGGAATCTTTCTAGAGGCTCTCATCATCGGTTTGAGAGACGAAGGAGAAAAATAAGGTGAAACACCCCAACAGTACAAAAAGAAGTGTCAAATATCCAGTGAGCACTCCAACAATAACAACGATAAGCACCACAAAAATAGCATGGTCTTGAGATAAAACCATTTTTTATTTCCACATTTATTTCCTGTGTCTTTTTCTTGTACAATATTTAAAATATTTATAAATACTCTACTTACTTGACTGATTTCTAAGAAACCCACTATAATGTTTACCCCTGTTCATATACTGATAAAATTTTTACTGTGCCTAAGATTCCATCAGGATATCTTTGTCTGGTTTTCTGAAGTTTAAACATGATATAACTAATGTAGATTTTTGAGTTGTTGCAAATTTTACTTTATTTTTGTCATGATTCTTGGACATATTATTATAAATATAATTTTACAGTTGCTATTAAAATTCTTAAAATTGTTTCAAATACTTTTGCTTAGTTATATATTTCTCTTCTGGTATTCTAGTTATGGAGAATATATCTTAGAAAATTTCTTTATTGTTTTTAGGTGTTTTAGGCTATTTTTTCTTTTTTATTGTCTTTCTCTTTTTAAGTTTGTTTTCAATTGTCTTTTAACATATCTTTGAAGTCACTAAAATTTTTGGTCCAATTTAATATGTTTATGAGCCAACTAAAGACTATTAATCTCCTTTAGATTGTTTGAATTTTTTTGCATTTCATTTTGATTATTTTTATTGTTTTAATCTCACAGTTTATATAACACATCTCTTCTCACTTGTCTCCATTTTTCATTAGAGACTAATTTTTCTAAAATCTATTTTAAATATTAGAAAAAATATAATGCTGGATATTTTCCTTGGGATTGAGTTACTTTTTATTCTGCATCTTTTTATGCTGGAGATCAAACCTGAGGCTTTTGTATATAAGGAAGTCACTGGACCTTTGACATATCTTCTTATATTGTATTTCTAGGTTTTTATTTAGTTTCATAGAAGCTTTTTTTTTCCAAGTATTTCTATCCACATCTCTGCAAGCACTGATTGTTCTTGTTTTTTTGTGATGTGTACCAGTCTCTGTGGTGTGAGATGATACCTTATTGTTGGTTTTATTTGCTAGTGGAGCATTTTTTTAATGAGTCTTTTGACCATTAGCATTTCTTCTTTGAAGAATTGTCTGTTCATTTCTTCTCCCCATTTTTTTATGAATTCAGATCTTTTTCTCTGAAGTTCTGTCAGTAATTTGTATATCTTAGATATTAGCCCCTTGCCTGATTGAATCTTACATTCTCAGACTAAGGTGAGTATATACTTGTTGCCATTAATCAGTCCTAATGTTTAGCTGAATTTAGGCTCTTAGCATTTCACCATGGGAAAAATTTAAAAGAAAAAACATAGTGAAGCAAACATTTATTAAGGAAAGATACAGATTATAAAGAAAATATTAGATTGTCCAGAAAAAAAAAAAAGATGGGGTTCTGACTGAAGATAATCCATACTCAAAATTAGATCTCAAAACTTTAGTTTGGAATATACAGTTGGAATATAGTTTTGATCTCAAAAGTGGTATGCCCTGAATGGTTTTATTGTTTTTATTAAGTTAGTTTTGCTTTGTAGTTTTTTAAGATGCTTCAGCTTAAGGTGAGGGTTGTTGATAGAGAAATGTCAAGTATAAGTATTTTGATATCTAGTGATATTTTACATTCTGAATCTTCCAAGGTTCTTTCTGATATTGAATTGTTCCTGATGAGGTCTGGTCTGTGAATTTACAGTGTTTTCTGAATAATCATGGGTTAAATAACAAGGGTTGTATTAAGTCTAGAGCCAAGACAAGGCAAACTAGATGACAACTTTCTAGGTTACCTTGGTTTTATGTTTTGATCTTATATTCTTTATCAAGGGACACTTTTGGTATTTGTATCACTACCAAATAAGCTTTTTGGTAATTATATATTTTGACATTGTTATTTTTCTTTTTATCAAATCTACTTCATATATTTTGCTGTTGCATATTGCTTTACACCTTTTTTCACTGTTTAAGGAATTAAAAATATGAAACACCACGAATTTGCATGTCATTCTTGCTCAGGAGCCATGCTAATCTTCTCTGTATCGTTCCAATTTTAGTATATGTGCTGCCGAAGAGAGCACTGCTTTACACTTTTATTAGAGAGAACGTTGAACGCACTTTAGCAAGTTAGATGCTGATAAAATCAGAGAGTTGAAACTAATTTTGAGGTTATGCTGTCAAGTTCCCTCTTTCTATGAAGGCACAGTGGGACTGGCCTATAAAGAGCAAGCACAATACTCAGTCAAAGTGGAGCAATTAAGCCCGAGTTTTCTGAATCTCTTTCAATTCATTGTTGTGAGCAAAATTATAAGGCAAGGGCCCATTTATTAACTGGTTTCCACAACTAACAGTAATATATACACTTATAATTTTATGGGTCCATTGGAATTAACTTCTTTTACTTGAGTGTTAGACCTCCTCATTTATAGAGGAATGAAGATATGTGAGTAGACATTTGGACATTGCAGGAATCCACAAACTGATGTCTGTAATAATGTAGGTCATATTTGCCCACTTATATGCCCTAGTTAATAACAATGAGGAAAAGTCACTATAAATCCAGAGAAAGACAATATGTGACACTGTGACAATAGAACCTGATGAGAGAAAAGTGCCTCCAAATACCTCTAGCTTTGCCTAAATATAAAGCCACCAGCAATAGGACAGGAAAAATAGGACAGCAGGTAAGGTGCATGCCTTGTATGCAGCCAACCTGGACTGGTTCCTGATGAAACCTGACAGTTTTCTGAAACCCACCAGGAGTGAACTCTGAGCACCTTTAGGTGCAGTCCCTAAACTGAAAGCTACCAAACAAAAACCCTCCAGCATGTGGGAGGAAAGTTACAAAAGCCCAAGTAGATAGCAAAAGGCATAGAACCTGTCACCTGTAGTATCCTCCAGGCTTTGCAGAGCATTCCTCCTTTCTCTTTTCTGAAATGAAATCAATCATTTGTTCTTTCTCCAGTAAAGAAAAATCCATGAGTGCTAATTTCATGTGTTAGCATTTTAAAATGCTTCCTGTTTGACACATGTCCTTGTATCCAGTTAATATACATCTTGAAAGTCTGCAAAAATGAAAGTCATTTAAATGTTTACTCTCAAGTTTGGTTACAAAGCTTTGGAAGTCTGTCAACAGTGTCCTAGTTGGTAAATAAACACTAAGAATTCCATTTTCATTTTTATCCATAGGCCCTCCTAAATTTTCAGTCCTAAATCGGTAACTATTTTTCAAAAGCAAAGAAAGCTAATATAAAATCAATCTGAAGCATTTAATCATTTTAAAAAGCCTCTTTAATACTGCATTGTGCAATTCTTGGGCTGTCAACAAAGCAGTTGAACTACAACGTGCAGGAAGCATCAGGAAATGTAAACAGATGTCTATTAAAAAAAGTTGAACTACTGTAAGGTTCATTTTTTAATTGTTTTGTTACTCCTTTAATTAAATTAATATTCTTTCGTGCTCACAATTACAGTGATTTGAGTTCTCCCAGAAGCTGTATCTGAGCTATTCAAGCACAAGTAGCTTATATGGGAGGTTATTTCAAGAAACATTGTAGAGAATTAGTGAAGTGCTACAAGGTAGGAAGAAGTCAATAAAAAATTCATCATCAAGACAATTACCCATCTGGAGTTTTTCTACCTTAGGGCAAAAACACAGGAATTTATCCAGTGATTCTCTCCTTGAGAATTGCTAATTTAGGGTCACTTAAACTTTGCATTCCACGATTGGACTGCAATATTCTCACAACCAGCAACAAAGTCATCGCTGTCCACAGAGGTGATTTTCTAGGGCAGTGACCAGAGTCACCTGGGAACTTGTTAAAATTGCAAATTTTTGGTCTCTTCCTATCATAAAGGCTCGCATAGCCCTGTTTTCCTAGTCGAGCTGTTAGTATAGCTCTGCAGATATTGCTGGATCTTGTGAGAGTAATAAATTTTGGATGCAAATATTCAGTTTCATGAATTCTGTGGTTTCTAGGTTTCTTGCTCTGTGATTTTTCAAAAAGACATTCTTTGTAGGGAAAGAATATGGAAAAGTGAAGATCTATTTTTGTCTTTATATATGTGCAAAATACTTAAAAAGACAACAAAAAATATTTATCCATCAATAAAATTGTTTTATTTTTATCTGAGTAGACAATTCTAGTTTAAAAGTATTTTGTGTGTGTGTGTGTGTGTGTGTGTGTGTGTGTTGCCACACCCAGTGACGCTCAGGGGTTACTCCTGGCTATGTGCTCAGAAATAGCTAAGGGGAATGACTAAGGGGAAAGACATCGGACACCTGGGATAGAACCAAGGTCTTTCCTGGATCAGCCGCTTGCAAAGCAAAAGCCCTACCACTGTGCTACCACTCAGGCCCCAATAAAAGTATTTTTACTTCAATGTTTGAAGGTAGTTTTTGACTTTGTAATAATTTCAAAAGTGTATGAGATATCTAAAATTGTTGTATTAAATAATTAAAGATGGGGCTGGATGGCGGTGGATTTCTCTCCATGCCATTCCAGTCCACGTGGCTCTGCAACCTCCATGCAGTCGGCGAGTCCCAGGCCCAGGTGAAATCACTCACTCACAGTCAGGCGTCAGGAAGCAACAACTTTATTCAAGCCCTAGCCACCACGTGTGTGTGGCCTATTCATAACCTTTCAAGCACAGCAATATTTTGCTAGCCCTGCATCTTATTTCCTGTTAGCCATCTTCCCTTTAGGCTCCATGCTGGTCAAAGACCAGAACACAGAAACCCAGAAGCCAGAGCGCACAGCAGCGCAGAAAGGGCAAAGAGCCAAAAGGGCCAAAAAGCCAAAAAGGCCAAATTCCCTTGGTTCAAGCCTTATCTAACATTTCCAAGACCCCTCCCAGGAATGGGAGGGTCTCGCAGGTAAGGTTACACCTACTATCCGGTTCCCAAGACCCCTCCCAGAAATGGGTGGGTTTCAGGTCGCTACACGTAAATCCAGGGTGGAGTAACATAAAATCATTTTTATTCTGTGTATGAATGATTTCTCTTCTCTGTTGGGATATTAATTTTATGCCTATGTTCTGATATTTATCAATGTTGTTGATGTTTGTCTAGGGTCTTTAAATATAAAGTTTTAATACATTTTGTTTATGAAATTTAGTATTCTCAATTTGAGGATATTTTTCTTTTCGTTATTTCATTTATTTCATATTCATTTTCTAAATTCCCACATAAAAACTTCAAAAATTCTGATGCTGCTCATGGAGATGATAAAATCAATGAAAATAACTTGAACAAGACTACATACAAAAATGATTATTGAGTTAACTGATGTAACATTTGATATAAAAATTATAGTAACTGAGCAGAACTTCTGGAACTATGCTGAAAGACTATACCCTGGGCTCTGTTCTAGGTTTTGAACATAAACCAAGATCACTATTACAGAAGACTAATTACAACAGTAATGGAACAGAACTCCTAGAAACATAATGAAAAATTCTCTCCTAGCCTTCACCCTATGAACAACACAAATAACAAGATCCCCAGCTATAGAGGTGGGATATCATCACCCACATTTGAATGGAATATTTCCTGGCACCATAAAAAGACCTTGGGGAGTGCAAATGAGTGAGCCTGGATCCGGTAGTTGTTCACATGGCAGTATGCTTCAAAGGAAGAGAAACCCTGTATCTCTTAGGACAAGGGGATTCCTGCTGTAATTTTCCCTATATTTACCATGCCTATGCAAAAAATAAAAAAAGAAGAAGAAAAGAAGAAGATGATGATGAAGAAGATGAAGAATAAGGAGGAAGGAGATGAAGAAGGAGGAGGAGGAAGAAGAAGAAAAAGGAAGACGAAGAAGAAGAAGGAAGAAGGAAGAAGAAGGAAGAGGAAGAAGGAAGAAGAAGAAGAAGAAGAAGAAGAAGAAGAAGAAGAAGAAGAAGAAGAAGGAGGAGGAGGAGGAGGAGGAGGAGGAGGAGGAGGAGGAGGAGGAGAAGAAGAAGAAGAAGAAGAAGAAGAAGAAGAAGAAGAAGAAGAAGAAGAAGAAGAAGAAGAAGAAGAAGAAGAAGAAGAACTACAACCCCCCCCCTTTTTTTTTAATAAGTTGCTGGTCTGTTTTTTTTTCCATAGCTGATGGTTTTGGTTTTTGGCTGATTCTGTGTCTATTCTTTATGTAATCTTGTTGATACTCCCTTACTGTTTTTTATTTCTGGTTTGTCTTGTTTTACTACCTTTTTCTTCTTTTTTCCCTTCCTTCTTCTTTTTTCCCTTCCTTCTTCTAAATGGAAGACCTAGACAGACTCCTAAAAGAAGACCTAGAAAGACTCCTAAAAGAAGACCTAGACAGACTCTAAATGGAAGACCTAGACAGACTCCTAAAAGAAGACCTAGACAGACTCCTCCTAGTTTTTCACTTTTTTTTTTTTTTGCCTTTTTTTTTTACCTTCTTCCCCCAGATGGTACCAAGGCCAGACAGTTGAATGTTCATTTGGAGGCAAAAAAACTGATCAGACATGAAGACCAAATCCAAAGTCAATGACCCTACCCACCATACTATCAGTTTGGCCCACATGAATAATGTTTTTATATTAAGAAATCATATTTTTGGGGCCGGTGAGGTGGTGCTAGAGGTAAGGCGTCTGCCTCGCAAGTGCTAGCCAAGGAAGGACCACGGTTCGCTCTCCCGGCGTCCCATATGGTCCCCCCAAGCCAGGGGCAATTTCTGAGCTCATAGCCAGGAGTAACCCCTGAGCATCAAACGGGTGTGGCCTGAAAAACCAAAAAAAATAAATCATATTTTTAAATCAAAATTTAAGCACTAAAATCAGTGTTTAGAGGATAACATAAATGGCAGAGGAGCACTGGGAGAAAACATTTGTCAAGAACTCTACCAATCTAAGATATGCAGATCAAAAAATTTTTAATTTTCATAAAGCGTACAACCAAAACACACATTAATATTTTAATACTAAAATAAATAAATTAAATACTAAAATATTAAAATGACAAGATTAAATATTTACATAATACCCTTAAATAAGTAAAAGAAAACCAAACACTCCATGTCTGAGGACACTCACATAGTACTTACCTAATGAAATTCTACAGGTCAGAAAGTAACAGTAGATATATCTAATTTGTTGAACAAAAAAAGACCTCTGATTAATAATACTCTTGACAATACTCTTGACAGTTATCATTTAATTATTGAAGTGTGATATAAAACTTTTTACATAAAATATTTTAAAAAATTTCATTCACTAAAATGAAACTGTAAGAAATAGTAAATGCTCAAATTTGTTCCCCAAAATAGAAACCCCGTTCCACATACATTTACTGGCTCTTCTAATCTTTAAAAAATAACCTAGTACTTAACCTTCCAAGCTCTTCCAAAAACAAAAATAATAATAGAGAGAAATAGTCCAGATTTTATTAGACCAAAATTACCAAATATTAAAAATAGAGACTTAATAGCACAACAGAAACAACAGAATATAGATCATAATAACAGAGATAGTAGATTTAAAAAAATACCAGTCAAATTCAACAATATATTGGTGGGAATTTAAACTGGCTCAGCCTTTATGAAAAACAACAAATGACTTCTCAAATATTAAAATAGTACTAATTAATGGTCCAGAATTTTCACTTTTTGATATTTGGACTTCCTTTCAAATGGTTTCTAATGCACATATTTTAAAAGCTATAAACATTTTTATTGGAGCTTTATTTATATCTAGATATAACCTATATCTATCTATATCTAGATATAATCTTAGTATCATACAACTAATTAGTGACTTATTAAGTTATATATGCACATAAATACACATAATATACATGAGTATTATTCAAGTATAAAAGAAAATGAGATGAAAAAACTGAGTATCAATTGATAAAATTTATAAGTTAGGAAAGGGAAAAATGCTAGATTATCTAACTCATGTGACATATATGCAAACAAAGTAAACAGACTACATTTTATAATATTAAGAATAAAGCTTCCATTAAAGCTTTTTCCATAAAGAATCACTTCCATAAGGTGATTCTATTTCTTGGCATCTACCTCCAAAACAAAAATTGTATTATCTAATATGAAAATACACATACACATCTGTGTTCACTGCATCATTAATACAATTGGTAGAATATGGGACTATCACAAATGTTCAATTAGAGATCAAAGACTAAAGAATATATGACATAGATAGATAATTGAATACTATACAGCTGTATGAAAAGATGAAAGCTTATATTTTGCTATCTTAGATGAAACTAGATGGTATCTTGTTAAGCAAAATAAGTCATAGAGAGAAAAACAAATCCCAGATGATTTCATACATTTATGGTATACAGAGAGACAAAATGGGATAATACTGTATTAAACAATAACAAGAACTTGATTTTGTATTGTAAAACTGAGATTACCAGTCAAGTTTTGTTGAGGTTTGTGTGAGTGAATAGATAAAATGTAAAAACCTAGGAACATTGGCAGAGGTATTGGACACTAGAGTTGTAAACATGTCAGCTAAACCATAGTGATAAAAATAAGATGTAATATAAAATAAATTCTTAAATATATG
Organism: Suncus etruscus; assembly: GCF_024139225.1. NCBI lineage: Eukaryota > Metazoa > Chordata > Mammalia > Eulipotyphla > Soricidae > Suncus > Suncus etruscus. Next base: position 56,757,209 of record NC_064859.1, on the reverse strand, counting down.
AACATTCTGTCTTCAAAAACTCCTCAAAGAGGATTCCTCATATTGCTTATCATTTTCCATTGTCAATAAAGAATTCCCTGGAAAGCATCAAATTTTACTTAATTTTTTATGCAACAGATTAACGCTCTGACTTCATTTTTGCATATCAACTTATAACATAGAGAACTTAAATTTAGGGCTTTTTTGAAGTGCACCATCATAAGACTAATACTCTGGATTCAGAACCTATTCCAAACCAATCAGCATTTCAGATTCACATGCTATATTTGTTGTCCCTCAGTGATCAGGTGTCACTTATTTTACTAATTTTTTTAACTATTCTAAGTTTCTTAAATTTTAATTGAAGATTAATTTTATTACTACTACCTACACAGATTGAGACTTGTTTCTAAAAGAATTTTATTAACTAGTAATCATATTTGGGAAGGTATTGCCTTCTCAGCAATATTAATTCTCCCACCTCATGAATGTATGAGAATTTATTTTATCTAAATCTGAAGCAGGTCAGTGGACCATATGGAGTACTGGTGAACAAACTTGAGTTGACTTCATACAAGGCATGTACCGTACCTGCCCTACTATACTTATACCTGCCATTGTCCATATTTTTTAAAAATATATTATTTACTCATATTTCAATAAATTGGTATCAATAGTGGCCACAGAGATAGTGTATATATTTGTATGCATGCATTACCTGGTTAACTCCCTGTATTACATGCTCCCTGATTTAATCTTTTGTATCACATAATCACAAGAGCATTGCCAGGTGAAGACTTATAGTTCCTCAAGTACTTCTAGGATGTCCCAGGTAGTTCCTGGTTCCATGGGATCCAATCAGAACCTCATTCTTAGGTCCTTCCATTGAACCCATAAACAATGCTCAGGGGTTAATCCTGGCTATGTACTCTGAAATCACTCCTGGCTTGAGGGACCATATGGAACACCAGGGGATCAAACCGTGGTCCATCCTAGGTTAGTACCCCTTACCACTTCTGCCACTGCTTCAGCCCCTAAGATGATTATTTTGATAATATTTAAGAATATATAGTATGTGAAAGTAATTAATTTATGTAATTTAAAAGAAGTAGATAGAGATAGTACAATGTTGAAGATTCTTTTCTTGCACATAGCTACTTCATACTACTTCATACTTTATAGCTACTTCAGTTTTTGATCCCCCATAAGGCATATTGCTCCCTAGTTCCTTAATGAGAAACCCTCAGAAATAGAGCAAGCAGTAAACCCTAAAAATTTCTGGGTATGATCACAAACAAAGAAAAAACAAACAAACAAACAAACAAACAAACAAAAAACTCTTTAGGACTAGAAAGATAATATAGGAATTAAGGTTTTGTATTATATTTAAGCTGACACAAATTCCAACCCCAGTATATGCTCTGACCTCTGCCAATGTAATCCCTGAGCACAAAACCAGAAAGCAAGCCATGAGACTACTAAATGTGACCTCCATCCCCCAAAATACATTCTTATTTGGAGAAATGCATAACAAAATGCAGTTTTATTGATGGAACATGAAAAAATTGTACTAAATATATACTAAATATTTTATGGTCCTATCTCTTTGTCTCCAGCTATTGTTACCTCCTGAAATCCTATACTCAAAATAGTAGCCCAGTACTAAAAACTTCCCACAATTCTTGGTCTCTGAATTTTAGAATATTAAAGTTACTTTTCCTGACGTTAGGAAACATGTGCTCGTTTTATGTAAATTCATTTTTTTCTAGGCTTAGAAACCATTATTCACTTTATTCCCTGACGTATTTAGCTTTCTACAGGTCCCCATCCTCTTTGACACTCTAATTTCAATTCCTGCATCAAAAACACACCTATACTTACTCCTAAACTCACTGAATTCTGTTTCCTTGGCTCCAGGAAAAAAAAAAAAACATTCTAGCCTCTAAAATTCATTTATTTCCTTAAAGAAAATAATATTTCTGGTCATATGTGAGTCTCAATAGACTTTCTAAAAGTTCAATTAAATATGTCTGGATCAATGATATGTTTTACAAAATACTTTATGCAGTTATATGACAAGTGATATTTCCCCCAAATTATTCAGATTTGAACAAATTTATTCACATAGGTATGGAACAATTATATATATATATACACTAACTATAAATATTTGTGTACTAATAGCTATTTTATACGAATTACTATTTATAAAAATATAAAATAAAATAATATATTTATTTATACTGTCTTGAGGTTAACTTAAGGTCTTTTCATGCTCTCTAGCAAATGTTCAGAAAATTTCCTTCAGCATGTTAATGAATGCTACAGTTCAGAAAACACAATTTAACAGAGAGCACAGTGTAAGCTCCAGGGATACTCTTATTCTCTAAAACTTAGGAGAAAAAACAAATGCAAAACCATCCAATCATTTAACAATTCAAGATTCATTTAGACTTTTTAAGTGCCACAAACTACAGTATGCAAAAATGCTACTAAATTAAAGGCACATTCATGTTTTTCTTGAAAGCAAACAAAAAGATCATAATTTGATAGAACTTTTGATGGAAATAGTAGAATTCACAAATATTGGATTCTACAAGTAGAAGTTGTACTAATTATAAAAATTAATGTATGCATTTAATTTTAGCCAAAAAGTTATGAGGGCATGCTAAGGAGGGATGTTTTCAAGAAAGAAAAAAAAACATATTAAAGTGAACACATTGGAAACTTAAATGTAATACAGGCAAAAGAGAAAAGAGTAACCTCAGAAACTGATGAAGGGCAAAGTAAAAGCTATGTTTTGTATTGTCTTGTATCCCAATGAGTGTGCAAATATGGAGAAAGTTTTATGCTTAGGTCTTTTAGCATTATTTTGGTTGGTGGGATGTCCAAATTTCTAGTATGGAAAGGCCATTTATAAATGTACATTGATCAAAAAGAGAAATATGTCTAGCACCATAATTGGTTCATTCCTTTCATCAGTTATAATATTAGAACTAAAATCTACATTGTCAGAAATATTTAGTTATCATTAATTCACAAAATGTTCATTATTTACTGATTGGTACTGATTATTAACTCAGAGACTGGTGTGGATTTAGGTGGAATCATTCTACAGTCAAGTTACAGGGTGTTTGTTTGTTTGTTTGTATGTCTTTGAAGATTGGATGGAGAAGGGTTGGGTCATACCCAGAAGTTCTCAGTGTCTACTTCAGGCTATGTGCTCAAGTTTGACTCCTGGTGGAACTCAGAGAATATGTGGCAAACTTCATATACACTGTAGCTTCTCCCCAGCCTAATACATAGCTATTTTGCCATATGCATTTGCTCTTTTGAGGAAAATTTAATAAATATTTTTAGAACATATGACATCTTTTTGTCATACCAATATTTGCCACACTCAGAAAATACTTTTATTTACTTTTATTCACAACTATGATGAAAACAACTGCAATTGTCATAGTAGCAATTTGTTCAGAAACAATTCTCTCTGCATGTATAAAGAGTGACTAGTGGATAGAATGTAAGTTTGATATAATGGACAGAAGAATTAGTCAATGGTCCCTTTTTGCCATCTGATAGTAAGGTCGCAACAAAATAGTAAAGAGCTCAGAGAATAACTCAGTGGCTAAAAATCTCCCTCTTGTCAGGATGAGTTCTCATGCTATCACATGTGCTGAGAACAGTCCCAGAGCAATTCTGTTTGTTCCTGGTTGTCACAACAGTATAATGTTTCTTGCTACATAGCCAGGACGTGTGTGAGCACCAAAACTAAAGTATGCTGCCCCAATCAAAGGTGTCCAGGCACTGCAGTCAGGAGAGAAATCACTGGTCCACATGTGTAAGCACCAGAGAAAACTCTGTTGATCACTGCAGTCAGAATCTGGTTGAATGCCATACTGAAAAGAGTCTGAACCATGGAGTCATAAGCAAGTATGTATAGAAGCACCATAACTCACTGTCCCAGTGAGTACAAGGATAAAGTTATCAAGTGGAGAAGAAGGGGTAAGAATGGTGGATTGGTGATAAAAGGGATAAGAATTCAGTCAATTCTTGCTGAACAATATCTCCAGGGATGATTTTCAGCCAGGATTGGATACGTCCCTTAGTACCTTCCTCTGTATAATTTTTCTTTTTTAATATCTTTATTTATACAATTTGATTACAGACATGATTGTAGTTGGATTTCAGTCATATAAAGAAAACCCCCCTTCACCAGATGTCATGGAAGTCATACCTATGAACTACTGCTTTGCCATATGAATTCATCAGGTCAGTTCTACAGATCCTTAAAGTCCTGGACTATGTGGACATTATGTGGGTGCATAAGACCCCCATAATTTTAATACTGACTTCTCAGTAGGAATACATTAAATTAGGTATAAAAATATAGATGTTACAGGAGCTCAACAAACAAAATTAACATGCTCAACTAGAAAAATAAATGTTAGTTATTACACCCCACTCAGGAAGGGCACACATCAGAAGTGTTGCAATCCCGAAAAAGAATTATTTGCCAAAAAGGCCCGCTTAGAGTAGTCAAATCAGTTGACCCTTTGCATGGATTGTTTGGCTATAATTCTAAACGTGGCTGTAACTATCTATCTCTTTATTTTTAACCATTATTAGAAATCAGGCCTCAGTTTTTCTAACAAAGGACAGTGCCAGAAGCCCGCCAAAAGTCTCCTGCTGAGAGCTCCTTTGTGATCTATCTTTCTCCCCTCATTTCCTTAAAGGTATCTGGTTTCTCCTTACCTGTCTCTTCACATGCTAATTCTAGCTCTGATCTCATTGGTCTATCCCCTTATCCTTTCTCCCTAGCTACGCCCCAAATATCCGTCTATTTAAGGCCCAATAAAGCTCTGGCCTCTCTCTCTCTGGCCTCATCTCTTGCTTTCACCATGTAATTCTGTGTGGTCTCATTTAATTCATATTTCATATTCGCCCCTTCGTGCTCTCGCTTGACTCCCAGTGGGAATAAGAACCCACTAAGTTTTGCTTAGGGATTTTTTTTTATCTCATTAGGATAAAGGTGCTCAGCAGTTAGTAGATTTCTGACAATGACATAGCAACCCTGAAACCCTATAATCAAAATAGTGGCTCAGTACTAGAAACTTTCTACAATCTGTGGTCTTTGAATTTAAGAATGTTTATGTTACCTTTTCAGACTTTGAGGAAATATGTACTCCTTTTTTGTAAATTCCATGTTCTAATGTTCAATACATTAGAAAAATATGCGTATATATATATTATAATTTATGTATATTTTGAATATCTATACATTTACTAGGCTCTATAGGCCTAATATATCTGAACATATTTACACACATAAAACATGGATAAATATGTTTACATACATACATTGCATAAATATGCACCTCAATATCATATGTATATGTATATATGTGAACATAGTTACTTATTTCTATGTTTTATATGATTCTACAAACAACTCTGTTTAAATGGAGCAGGAATATAAACTATGGTTATACATTGCAGCATGAGAACATAATTTAAAAAATTGTTTTTCATCAAATTGGGTGGTAATTTATTAGAATGTAATTCAATGCTATTGTTCTTTAACTTTCTATTCTCAGAACTTTGTAGTCAAACTACCTTGAAAATAATTTTTCTTATTAAAAAAGTACCTTAGTGCTTGCTTCGGCAGCACATATACTAAAATTGGAACAATACAGAGAGATTAGCATGGCCCCTGCACAAGGATGATACACAAATTTGTGAAGCATTCCATATTTTTTAATGTATTTTTTATTTAAGTAACATGATCATAGTTGGGTTACAGTCATAACCAGAACAGCCCCCTTCACTAGAGTAACATTACCCTCTCCCCACTTCCCATCCCCTGCCTGTATTTGAGACAGGCATTCTACTACAGTTATTTGTTTTTAAGTTCAGTAAGTTGTATTTTTTTTCCTTAAAGGATAAGAGTAAAAAAATATAGTAAAGGTGTGATAGTGGCAATCGCTGTTGTTTGCATAGGTCCAGAAAAATGGGAAAATGGAAAAAAATCCTTGACCTGATTACAAAAAGGCCTCACCCCAAAAGTTTATTGGCATAAGACCAACTCTAGGTTCCAGGCATACCAATCTGTCCAACTCAAGTCATTCTCAAGGTCCCGGTGAAACTTTTTTACACTTTAGCTATTTGTTGGTATCAGATTCTTAATTTAAAGACTCTGATTTCTGTGCATTTCTTTCATTGATGTCAGGCTGATATGGAGCATCCTCTAGTTTCAGCATACCATTAAATGTGGAGTGATCTGCCCTGCATGCAGACTGTTGCTGAGTCATCTGGGTGTTGGGAGCACTCTTTGGAGTAAGTCAATGCCAAAGCAGTGGTAGGTCTTCCCTGGTAGAGGCTTGGATCCTGGTAATGTTATAGACAATTGTGGTTGTTTCCATAGATGGTATCCATTGTTCAGGTGTGTCTGGGCGATGCCCATTCTTCTGAGGCCTAAGCCAAATCATTATGCCAATATTCAGGGTAAAAGGCCTAATTACATTACAAAATTTGTGTTCCCATCTCTATTAGATAAGAACTTGTTTGCATATGTATTATTTTCCCATTTTAATATGCCTATGTAAAAGAGAAGCAATGCCACAAGATATTGTTGCTGCATCTGGGGGCCGAAAATAAAGCCCAACATTCCCTGTAATTTGGTCCAAACATGAAATCTATACAGAGATACTCTTCTACCAGTATTGCTTATAAAACAGATCTCAAAGGGGGAAAATCAAACAATCAAATAACAAATCCAGTGGGCAAAATTGTCACTATATGAGGATGTTCAAAAAGAGTTATAGATATCCCCAAGCCTGCCAGGAACGATTTTTGAGCACAATGCCAAGAGCAACCCTTGAGCACTGCTGGGTGTGGCCCCAAAACAAAACAAAACAAAACAAAACAAAAACACCTATTGGAGCTAAAGAGAGGTAAGCATTAACTTTACATGCAATCTAGCTGGGTCCAATACTGGGTCCAGTCACATATAAACTTCTGAGCCTCTCCAGGAATGATCCTTCAAAATAAAGCCAGAGATAAGTCCTTTAGAAATGCTGAGTGTGGCCAAAAACAAACAAAAAGAAAAAAAATCTTGTAGGCCCTCAAATCAAACAGCATCTTCCTAGCCAGCTTTGGAGTCCCTCACCAGCCCAGGTTCTCCTGATATCAAGCACTACATAAGTCTGTGTATTTCCATAAAGAGGGTCCCACTAATCCTTCCTATCAAAAGCATTCAATGCTGCTTGCAACCTCTTCTTCATAAAAGCTTCCAAGCTTTTACCAAAACTTTTTACCAAAAGCCCATTCTACCCTGCCATAATGACCCACAACTTATGTTTGTGTGTGTGCATATAAAGGAAGCCCTGTCCATCCCATCAACCCCCATTTTCAAAATGTGCAGATGCAAAACCTTTCAATTTATATTATATATTTCCAGGCAGACTGGACCTTGCAATTCCTTCTCCAAAAAAGATAACTGCACAAAGCTCAGTTGAACAGAACGTTAAATTCATTTGCAATATTTTTGTCATACTTATAGAAACTCACTTGTTTTTAAAAATAACCTCTAAAGTATATACCTCTAGCCACCTTTTACACAGTCAGTTCAATATAACACTTCCTGAAACACCCAAAACTCCAGTTTTCCAACCCACAATATGCAAAGAACAATAGGGAAATTAAGGAAAACACTTGCATTTGGAGACATGGAGATAAATACTAGTAAATTTCCAAGTTTAATAAAATACATGAATCTATAGATGAGGACCCAAAATCAACATTTTAGGTATTAGAAATAGAAATAAAGGAGACAATAACCTGCAAAAATTAAGCTATCTATGATGAACGATTCAATCAGGGGTCTTCAAACTACGGCCCGTGGGCCACATATTGTATTTATTCCCTTTTGTTTCTTCACTTCTAAATAAGATATATTCAGTGTGCATAGAAATTTGTTCATAATTTTTGTTTTTACTATAATCTGGCCCTCCAACAGTCTGAAGGACAGTGAACTCGCCCCCTGTTTAAAAAGTTTGAGGACCCCTGAATTAACTCATTAAATAAATCTTCCAGAAGATAAGAAGAACCATACAAATGGAACTGAAGGAACTAAAAAACATGTTAGCAAGCCGTAGTAGCACAATTACAAAGGTGAAGGATCATACAGCCAACTTGAAGACAAAACACAAGCCAGAATTGATAAAGAAGTCAATAAAGGAAAGACAAAACAATGAAGAAAACGTAAGGTACTTAATAAATAAAAACAAAAGAAATAATCTTCTAATTATAAGAAAACCAGAAGGGGAGTAAAGAGGGAAAGGGGAAGAACAAGTGATGAGGGAGAGCATAACAAAGAACTTTTCTACACTCTGGAAGGAGGCTGCACTACAAATCCAAGATGCAGAAAGAGTGCCAAACAAAACAGACCCTACAAAACAACACCAAGATATATAGTAATGCAAATGACAAAAAACAGAGAGACAGACTTTATAAAGCAGTAAAGGAGAAAAAAAAGCCTTAAATATAAAGGAAAGAAAATAAAAATAAAACAAGCTCTTCCATTTGAAAGGATCCAAGCAAGAAAAGAGTAGAATTACATATGCAAACTACTGAGTGAAAGAAACTTTCAACCTAGAATCTATGATCCACCAAACCTCTCATTTACATGGAAAGGAGAGGTAAACACATTCTCAGATAAAAATAAATTTGCTATATTTGTGCCAACCAAACCAACTTTAAATAGACTACTCAAAGATTAATTATATAAACCAAATACCCAATTATACTATCAACAACCCTACACAACATAATGGTAAAAGAACCCTATGTCAACAGTTTTCTTAAATGTCAATGGACTTAAAACTCCCATCAAAAGCCATAAAGTAGCCAGTTCAATCAATAAACAAAACCCAGCTATCTTCTGGCTGCAGGAAACATACTTAACATTTCAGAATAGACACAAGCTCAGAATATAAGTATGAAAAACAATTATACAAGCTAATGGAAAACAAAATAATGCAGGGACAGCCATAATTACATAAAAGCAAATTTCAATCTCAAGAAAGTATTTAAAGATAAAAATGGAGTCTACATATTCATTAGGGAATAATATTACAAGAAGTACAACTCTTACCAACATTTAAGCAACAAAAGTAAAGACAGAAAATATATAAGGCTTTTGATCACAAACCTAGAGAAACATGTAAACAGAAACTTGATAGTACTGAGGGACTCAAAAACATCATTATAGCCAATAGACAGTTCCACAGGCAGAAGACTGCAAAAGACATAAGAACCCTAAATGAGAAACTAGAAGAATTAGGACTAATGGATCTATACAGAGCTTTTCATCCTCAATACACATTCTTCTCAAGTGTGTATTGAAGCTTCTCTAGAAGAGACAACGTTTAAGACAAATCTAACTTACATAAATTTACAAATATAAGAATTATACCAAGCACCGTATTAGACCACAATGTCAAAGATATCTAGATTGATTGTAAAAAGAAGACGTGAGGGCCGGAGTGGTGGTACTAGAGGTAAGGTGTCTGCCATGCAGGCGCTAGCCTAGGACAAACCACAGTTCGATCCCCTGGAGTCCCATATGGTCCCCCCAAGCCAGGACTAATTTCTGAGCACATGGCCATGAATAACCTCTGAGGGTTAATGGGTGTGCCCCCCAAAAAATTATGTGGAGAAAATATAACACCTGGAGATTAAAAACGTGCTATGCAACAACAGCTTGGTCAAAAAGGAAATGAAGGAAGAAATAGAGTCCTTAAAACAAATAATAATGAAGAAACAAATTGCCAAAATCTAAGGAACACAACAGGAGTCAAAATTAGGGAAGTACATAGTAATACAGGCCTATGTTAGAAAAAAAGAAAATGATAAAATCAACAACATAAATTTCTGGAAAATCAACAGCAAAGGAACCTGAACACAGGAGAAGGAAAGAAATAATAAAAACAGATCAGAAATCAACAAAATAGAAACAAAGAATACCAATGAACTAATGAGACCGGGAGCTGGTTTCTTTTTTTAATAATAATTTTTCTTTTGACCAAAATGGATTACAAATCTTTCAAAGTAATATTTTAGGTACATAGTGATATTGAATCAGAGGCATCTCCACCACCAATGATGTCTTCCCTCCACCCCTGTTCCCAGCACGCATCCCATATCCCCCATACCCTCCATTACTTCACCCTCAATTTGTGAGGCAGAACAAGATGCATCAAGTTATGTGGTTCTGTTAGAGGAGGAGCTAGGTTTTTTTTTTTTAATGAATCAGCAAGGTAAACAAACCCTGGCAAGACTCATAAGGAAAACAAAGGGAAAAAACTCAAATATATTGGATCAGTAATGAAAGGGGAGAGATTACAACAGAACCTCCAAAAATTCAAGACATTATGAGAGCTTACTATGAACATATGTACACAGTTAAACTAGAGAACCTAAAAAAATGGACAGATTTTAGGAAAAAATATAATCTTCTAATATTGAAAGAGGAGGAAGTAGAAAGCCAAAATAGAGCAATCACAAAGAAATAGAAACAGTTAATTAAGAAATTCCCAAAGAATAAAATTCCAGGATCAGATGGGTTTACAGTGAATTTTATCAAACATTCAGAAAAGCTTTACACGGATCCTTAGACTCTTCCAAAGCATTGCAAAGAATGGAATCCTAGCTCATACTTTCTATGAAGCTAACATCACACTCATTCCCAAAGTTGACAGAGATACTAAGAAGAAAGATAACTACAGACCAATCTCAATGATGACAACTAAATTAATGGGAGAAAAATTTAGCACTCAATACATCAGATAAAGTTTTGATATCTAGGATAAACAATGTACTCACAGAGATTAAATTCACAAAACCTAAAAACCCCTTAAAAATGGGGAAAAGAAATTAACAGATGTTTCTCTGAGTAAGACTAACAGATGGTCACAGACACATGAAAAAGTGGTCATCATCACTTATCATTAGGGAAATCTAAATCAAGACAAAAATGAGATATCATCTTACACCCATGAGGATGGCACATATACAAAATATTGGGAACAATCGCTGTTGGTTAGAAAAGAACTCTCATCCACTGCTGGTGGGAATGCTGCCTGGTACAACCTCTATGGAATACCGTATGGAGGGTTCTCAGTAAACTCAAAATTGAGTGTCCATCTGACCCAGTAATCCCTCTTTTGGATATCTGCCCCCAGAGCAGAAAAACATTCATCCAAAAGGATGTATGGACACACAGCTATTCGTTGCAGCATTCAATACAATATAGGAGAAAAACATAAGTTTATATTCTCTTTTATTCTTCAATGAGATTTGAGGCAATGAATAAACTTTTAAATTTAGCAGTTATCCAATTAACTGCTCTTAATAGATATCTATAATAATGTTCTAATGCTTTTATAGAAAGAAACAAGTGCAGAATGCATTTGGAAGCCGTGGGCTTCCATTACATGTGCTGACTATAAGAATGTTTTAGTGGCTGGAGTGGTGGCACAATGGTAGGGTATTGCTTTTTGCACACGGCTGACCTGGGACAGACTGTGGTCTGATCTCCCAACATCCCATATGGTCTCCCAAAGCCAGGAGCTATTTCTGAGTGCATAGCAGGAGTAAACCCTAAGAGTCACTGGGTGTGGCCCAAAAACAAACAAAAAAGAATGACTTAGTGTTTTCATTTTAATGTCTATAATAACTCCTTAATATTTTTATTAACAGTGGTTCTTGGAGATATAGGTTAGTCACCCTCATTTTGCATAACAGTGCTATATTATACTAGACTCCAAATACAGTGCTCATTATTATAATGTCTTTACAAATATTCTAATATATTTATTTTCCATATGATTTTTCCTGCTAATATTATCCAATGTTTATGTCCACAGATAACACTGGAATAAGCATGAAAACTCTAGCTACAGCGCTCAGTCATTGAGTATGATTTTGCAATTAATTTTCAATTGAGGCTAATTTACTATTATATCACAATGCCAATATTGTCAGTTTGCTTTCAAGAAAAGAACAAGGATGCTCAAGATCTGTTTTATGATAATTCATGTGGTAAACTTTTAAATCCTCTCTACTATACTACTTAGTATTCTAGACTTGAAAACTGACTGTTTTAAGAATGTACTATGCACAATCTAATCCATGAAGCCTAGTTTCATCTTACCCTCACCAATAATGATTTGCCTAGGAAATGAAAAACCTTTCCATTTAACCTACTGCCTTTTTATTTTTTAAACACTCTGACCTAATCCATTAGGGTCAATTTTTCAACATCAATCTATGTATCGATCTTCATTGTCTGTCTATGTTCTATATTTGTGCATGAATCTGTATGTGGTGGCCACATCTATGTCTGTATAATATTTGTCTACATTGTAAAAAATATCTGTTATATATTGTCCCCCATTACATATATCCCCTTCTTCCCCCCTCCTTTGCTAACCATTTTTCAAATCCTCTTTATCCTTTTGCTCTTTCACCCCTGATTTGTTATTACAAATTATTTAAACAAATAAACAAGTTATTTAAACTTTTTTACCCTCAGTTATTAACTTTTCAGGAACCAAAATGTTCCTGCCACCACAGCCCCCCTCCCAGCAAGCTATCAATATGAAAGGACTACCAACCCCTCAGACTGCCCTGCCTTGGCTTGGGAAAAGCTAATACCACTGCTCCTGCTGATTTATTCTCACGGGCCCTTTTCTTCTATCTCCCTTTGCTGTGGACTGTTGCTGGCTACTGGATTTGGCTTTTGAGAGACCCTCAGCTGAAGGACATTTCCTTATCCCTGATTGCTGCAATCATTTTTTTCCAACCCCACAGGTCCACATCACTGGACAAAGACGTGCTCTGGATATAACGCCTTCACCCAGACTATATTTTTTCTTTCTTTCTTTTTTTATAGCCCACCCAGTGATGCTCAGAGGTTAATCCTGGCTGTGCGCTTAGAAATTGCTCCTAGCTTGAGGAACCATGTGGAATTTCAGGGATCGAACCACAGTCCATCCTAGGCTAACACAGGCAAGGCAGACTCCTTACCGCTCTGCTCCACTGCACCAGTCCCTCACCCAGACAATTTAAAAAGACTTAAAGGGGATATGTATATTTCCTTACATATGTTTTCTAAATAGGTATATAATACATATTCTATATTTTCATATGTAGATGTAGTTTTCCAGATCCCTTTTTAAAATTTATTTAGTAGGAAATTTTAGTAAATAAATATCTCTGGGATTCTGAATTCATGTTAGAACCAGGTTATAGGGATTATTTAGCTTGTTACTTTAACCCCAAATGCATCAATAATATCCTGTGGCATTGCTCCTTTTGCATAGTGGAATCTTACAAATAGAAAGAAGGATTATTAGTAAGAATGGAAACTCCTGAAATTTTTATTGCAGGGGGTCTTTCACATGAACATTTATTTTAGTGACTTGTACTAGGATTCAGTTGATCAAACATTGGTTGTTCACTTCCTATTTTTGGATTCTATCTTTGGAACTGGCACAGATTTCTTTACCACCACCAGGAATCAAACTTCTACCAGAGAAGACCCTAATGTTCCTCTGATACCAATTTCCTTCAGGGTGGTTTTATTTAATACCCTAACAAATTGGAAACAGCAAGAACTTGTTTCAGGGTAGGTTTCCCTTTCACCACTATTTTGTTGAGATGAAACCAGAAGAAGCTTCATAACAGCCTGTTTTTGGCATAGTAACTGTACAAAAACAAAGGTCTTAATTACTGAAACCTTACTGGGAGAACTGTGATTGAGGAAAACTTTTTATGGGACCATGAACAAAGTCTATCTTTTAGTTAGGAGCTTCAGCCTTTTTCACAGAACTTTAGGATACAAATTACTCTGTTTTACCTCATATTTTTGCGTTTTTCTATAAAATTATGGAGGGGGAGAAAGGACGAGGGCCACAGGACAAGTTTTCACAGGTGCATTGGTGGAGATAAAAAGAATAGAACTAAATATCCAAGCCAAAATCTTCCCAAACTGTAACAATATAAACTTAAAATGGGCCTGTTATACTAGCAGGCCAGAGGATAAAATGTGGTGGTATGGATACAGTCTGGGAACATTGGTGGAGAGAGGTTGACACTGGTGGTGGGATTGGCCCTAATTAATTATATGTCTGAAATCTAACTATAAAGAAATTTTTTTGTTTTTTGTTTTGTTTTGTTTTGGGCCACACCCATTTGATGCTCAGGGGTTACTTCTGGCTAAGTGCTCAGAAATTGCCCCTGGCTTGGGGGGACCATATGGGATGCCGGGGGATCAAACCACAGTCCTTTCTAGGCCAGTGCTTGCAAAGCAGAAACCTTACCTCTAGCACCACCTCTCCAGCTCCACTATAAAGGAATTTATAAATCACAATGCTTTCAATAAAAGAAAACCTTAGCAATACTTGCTAATACTTAATGTGGAGTTCTTTTAGTCCATCTCTACTTTAAAGAAATGAAGAGATGGCATTGCTTTTAACAAACTCCATTAATTATATTTGCAGTTAGTGAAATAAATACACTGAAAACTATCATAACAATGTGAATGAATGAGGGAAGTAAAAAGCTTGTCTCAAGTAAAGGTGGGGGTGGGGGTTAAGAGGAGGGATATTTGGGTCATTGGTGATGGGAATGTTACACTAGTGAAGAAGGGTGTTCTTCATATGACTGAAATCCAACCTAAATCATATTTGTAATCAAGGTGTTTAAATAAAAATATTTTTAAAAGTATATTTGCACTTCCAGACATAGCTGAAGGTAAAAAAAAAGTTGAATTTATTTGAATAACAAGGAAATCAAGAACAGTCCATCAAAAACAGCCCACTTTGAATGCTAAAATAGAAAGGGAGAAGAAAGTTATTTAAATTAAAAGAAGTTGCCCTTTTCATGTTTCTAGAGGAAATAGACATAATATAGTATATAAAGATGTTGATATATCTCAATACATCTTAGTGAAACCTATTTTAATACTCTATGGAATATAATATCAATTAATTTATAAAATGTCACTTTTATATCTACCTGACACCTTATTTCCATATTTGAGGTAGAAAGAGAATATCTTATCAATGTGAAAATTGCTTACTAAATGTTGACAATGTGTTTACTGGGTAGACTGAAATACTAGTCTGGGATATGTCAATTTTTCTTTTTAGTTTTGATATCATCAAAACAGGGTCACTTCATCTTTTATTTTGTCCTTAACTACTGTTTAATCAATTGGATAAAAATTTGCCTGTGTGGGCCAAAAATGTCACTTTCCTTGAGAGCTAAAAGAAATATAGACATAGTAGCCTTGGTTATTAAAGATGCATTATGTAAATAGATTTAATTAGTCTTATAACAATGAGCATTAAAGAGAGGAGTATACATAAAATCACTTGCTACTGATAAAAATAAGAAACGACTAAGAGGGATGATTAGTTATTCTAACTGCGAAGTCTTATCCTAGCAACTAAAAGACCATTCAAACTGTTCAGGGATACCTCAAAAGAAGCAACATCAAGTGTGGATTTGGATTCTCCCATATATAATCTCTCCTCTTTTTGTTTAAATTTTCTTTCACATTTTTTTGAATTTGGGACTTACTCATATCTTTGCACTCAGACATCCCTTTTCAAGCTATTCTGAGGAACTTGTAATTGGTGCTGGGAAATTAATCTAAAATCTGTGTCTCTCTATGCCTCTGGGCCTTACCGCAATATAATTTTATTTCTACTTACAATATTTGTCCAGTGACTCATAAACCAATCTCTTTTTGTTTAAAATCCTTTAAGTAACAGATGCTTATCAAGATGCACCTCAAATGTATATTCCATCTTGCATTCATGGAGGGTTCCTTTACAGAAACTTGTATGGAAGCAGCCCATTGAGTTAGCATGTTTCTCTCTTTTTTTTTTTTTTCCACAGATACTGGAGTCCCTGAAAAAAAAAAAAAAAAGAGTTTGCTGCAGGCCTATAGATGGTGGATGGGGAGTCCATAGCAATTTTTTTCTCAGTAATAAAGTCAAGAAGTAACTAAAAATATTGTCTGGTCACTTGAACTGAAAGAGCCCAAAGACTACATCCTTTAAGATGCAAATGAAAGCTCTTTAGAGTTATAGAAAATTACAAAATCCAGAGAAGAGTAGATCCCTTAATCCTTTTAGAAAAAAGAGAAAGGTTTTAGGAATATAGGGGCCCATGCAGTTTTGATCCAAAACTACTCCACTATTTGCCACCGTGTGTGTCCCCAAAACAATACAAAATTCTTATACTAGCAGGCCAGAGGACAAAGGATGGTGTATATACAGTCTGGGAACATTGGTGGAGAGAGGTTGACACTGGTGGTGAGATTGGCCCTTATTAGTTGTATGTCTGAAATCTAACTATAAAGGAATTTATAAATCACAATGCTTTCAATAAAATAAAACCTTAGCAATACTTGCCAATTGAACAACTCAGCAGCAGCAACAGCAACAAGGGAATAATAAAACGAACATCAAAAATTTGTGGACCTCACTTGACTCATTCTTAGGCAGAATTAGTGTGGAAAAAAGTCCTACTATAAAAATTATACAAGCTTCTAATCTTCCTCTCTCCTTGTATTTCCACCATATACATGAAAAGTGCTGACCCTTCCCTCCCCCCACTTAAGATATAAAAGGAAAAGTGTGTTCACCTTTCTCTGGAATCTTGTTTATAGAAACTCTCCATTTTATGAGAGCCTTTTTGCCCTTCTCTCCTTTTTTATATTCTTGTAAACAAAATTTCTTCTGAATTAAGCATTAAAAAACCCTACATATCAAATGTAGAGTTTCACAATAATAATAAAATTATTAAGGAAATAATCATAGTTACACAGTGACTTCTCTTTAAAGTTTATGAGAGTATTTATCTAAAATAATTATAATAAAACAGTTCAGTGATAACCAGAAGTTTTCATAAAACATGAAAGCAATTATGTTATATTAGAATAAGTTTCATCACAAACGTCATCATAAATATCTATTAAATTAATGAATGAACAATTACTTTAAGGTGTGATGGCTTGTCTGGTCTGACCAATAAATATTTTTGTTTGTTTTAGTTCTACTGGCAATTTTTTTGGTGCAGCTCCTGAATTTATGTTCAAGGTTTTCTCTTGTATGTACTCAGGGAACCAAAAAGTGATGAAAATTAAACCTTTGCTTCCCAAATGCAAAGCATGCGTTCTTTGAGATATCTCACTATCCCTTGCATTCCCAATAAATGTTCTAATTTGACTGTAACCACATTCCTATGGGTTTTGGAGAGTTCATTGGAAATTAAGAGCTTCTATACTTTTAGACAATGTTAAAATTCAATGTCACTTTAGAAATTGTAGTCAATAGTAAAATATAATTTGGTTTGGAAATAGCCTAAACTCTACTACTGTTGAGTTGCACACATTTTTTCAGTAAATGAGAACATGATCAAAACATGGTTATATAAAGGTGAAGAATGTTATTCTCTGGGGGACAAGTCTTTTCTAGTAAAAAAAAAAAAGTCAGAAAAACGTTTAGACTTGGAGAGATCCTATTTTTTCAGATCCAAAAAAACATCAAGTCTGGAAGAATTGCTAACATTAGGGCACCGAGTTCTCTGATGCTCTATAAATTCAATGTCCCAATTTCTTTATGTTCATGATTCTGAAAACCCATATTCCCTGAAATTAAAACTATGAATTCAGCCTTAGACGTTTAAGGCTCACCAAATAGTTCTTAGTTTGCAGTAAAATGATAGAAAATACAGGGATGTCCAACTCCAGGTGAAGGATTTGAGTTTTCTAGAGAAAGACCATTAACAAGCCACCAAACACTCTTCCCCTTCATTACATAAGTAGATAAATAAACACTCCTTATTAATTTAGATCATCTGTCTTACATTTGCCCTCTTCTATTCTGTGACTTATCTCTTTCTCTTCTCCTTTCAGTAAATTCACATGAGATGACTGGAATGAGTTCAAGAATTCTTTTAAATTTTTCACAAGCCAGTTTTTGTCCCAACAGTCCAAACTATAAATTTTGATTGAAAGGTAATGAAGGTCTGGGCTGGGTCTGGAAGAAGAGCATGGAAGTTTGTCAAAGAACTGTGTTACATCAGAGAGACCTCTCAAAGACATATGCTTCAAACTACTGAGTCTATTGAGACAATATGGGCAGAATCTAGAGCATGTTTTCGCAGTCTTGGCACTATGGACAATTTGATACAGATGATTCTTTGCTATGGGGGCCTATTCTGAGCACTGTAAAATATTCAGCCTATCCTCCTCCTCAAATTGTGACAGCCAAAAAGATATTTAATTATTGCCAACTAAGCTCAAGTGGGTGCCTCCTCAACTTTTTCCTTTTGTCTTGGGAAATGGAGCATGGATGCTTGAAGCACTTCAGATGTATTATGTGGTTGTTTATCTGATTAAGTTTAGGTTATGATTCTTTATAAATATTTTACTGTTGCCAATTTTTTTAATAATTCAGTTCCTCAAACCATAATTTGAGAAGCTCGGCTCCACAAGGTGCAATTACTGAATCTTAAGAGAGTCTATCCAAGGTATAGCAGTTTGAAAAAGTAGCAGATAAGCTCATACATACAAATGAGAGATGAAAACTGATGATATAATCTTAATAAATCTGAGAAATATAAGTAATATACACAATTTGAGTATTAAAATATTTTTTTCTTTTTGGTTTTTGGCCACACCCTGTGACACTCAGGTGTTACTTTTGGCTATGCACTCAGAAATCGCTCCTAGCTTGGGTGAACACATGGGACACGAGGGATTGAACAGTGGTCCATCCTAGGCTAGCACAGGCAAGGCAGACACCTTACCAGTTGCGCCACTGCTCCGGCCCCTAAAGTATTTCTTGATATATGTAACTGACCACAATGTAAAGGGTAAGATACAATAATGTAACTTTGAATATGTGTATGGTGTCCTATGTTAATGAAATTTGCTAAAATAAGTATATAATATTTCCTATCTGGAATACTTAATAAAAAAATAATTCCATGCACAAATTAAATTGAGAAAGTTTTAGAAGTTGAACATTATAGATGCTTATAGACATCAAAAAGAATTTAGCATGCCAATAAGCACTATAAATTTTGTAAATATGTAGTCTATTCCCAGAACTTAGATGATTAGGGAAATTGATAAAAAAAAGCATAAAGATATTAGCTATTTCTTATTTTATCTTGAAAAGATAATTTACATTAAACAATTTTACATACATTTTTATGTTATTTTATTTCTCATGTTGAGACCAATTCCCGAGGTCTGTGGGCTCAGCAGTGCAGTGCTTATATCTTATGGATGCTCTAAGTGCCAAGTGCCAAGTTCTACTTAGGGAGCAGTATGTGCCAGGGAATAAAAATCTATGTTCTCACACTGGCTAAACAAGTGTTCAACTCCTGCAGTTACCTTCCATGCCTCCACAGGTGTTTGTATTTTATAATGAAGAAGTGAACACCATGATACTCAATCTCAATCTCAAGTCTTCCAAATAATCTCCACAGATCCCTGAAAATAATAGAGGCTGGACAGAATATCAATGCATACTCTATTAAATATTTAAGTTCCAAATAAACAATAATGTTGAATGAATATTTCCTATTATTGCTATCATTCTTACTAATTTTATAGAGTAGACTTCCTGAGACACTCAGACAGAGCACATTCCCACAGAGAGATTAGTTAGCTAAAGAGAAAAATAACAAATACCAAATGATTTTATAATTGAGAGGCATGGGGCAATTTCATACTGGTATTTTTTTATTTTTCAATAGGAGAACCTGCTATGAGGAAGCATTTCTTTGCCTCATTATATATTCTACATTTTTCCCCCCTTCTAAAAAATAAATGTTGACTCTTCTGAACTAGTTTTAATATATTTACAATATATGTGAGCCCTGTGCACTTCAAGAGAAAATGTAAATCCCAATTGAATCCCATTTGGTTATAATTTGAAAGAGTATTTCCTAGAAAACTAATAAACAAACAAATCAGTTTGATCTGCTGGGCAAATAATATTGAGAAGGGAATGTGTTTTTATGAAATAAAAATTCATTTATCTGTGTGGAAGTTCTAGTGGAAGCAGTACATGGAGATTTTCTGTGTCCTGTATACAGTTCCAAGCTGCTTTCATGTTGCACGTTTCCCTGGCTGAGAGCTAAAAGAGGGTAGAGTGAATCTCAGTGGATCAATTAACAGAGGGACCTGTCCTTCAACAGCAGAAGATCTATTTCAGGATTTGCATATCACTGAAAAAAATTACAAAGCTGAGATAAATACAAGCCCGATAATAACTCACTGCAGAGTTGGCTGCATTCCTAGATTTCCTTGGCTGTTTGTCCTAATAAAGTGTCTCCATGGCACTTAGGGCAGGGAGGTTATTAGTAGCTGTCAATCAATGGAGGGAGTAGGCATCAGTGGGAGGAGGAAAAGAAGAGAGGTGACATTCATTCTCTCTTCTCACTGATATTGGGTATAAAAGTCATTCAGAGCAAGTGGTTAAAAAGGGACAGGTCCCTCTTCATCCCCATGGAAAAAAGGAAAGCTGCCTTGGTTACCAACAATTTAATAATAAAACGAAATACATCAATCATCTTTTTTCTATCTTATTGATGCCTGAATGTCCATTAATTCTGAGGAAATGAAGGACATATGAAAGAGATCTTCATGGAAGACTCTTGACTTAATATTGTTTTCTTATGTTGCCTTGAATGCATATGTATTGTGGCTCAAAATTAAAGAAGAAAAAACTTATCATTAACAGATTTTCTTTTTGAATGTGTAATTATTTTCTTATAGCATGACAAGTGACTTCTTTGAAAAATTAATAATGACACACTATATTTCTTTAGCATTTAGAAAAAATAATATAATGATTTTTGACTTGAGTAACTTGTGATAGTCAGAATCTGCCTATATAGCAATTAATTGATCATTTAAAGGTCTTTAATTTACTGTCTATTTTTTAATTAAAGTATATCTAGCACTTAAGCACATCATTTCTCTATATGCATATTTTCATAAGTAGCAGAGTCCATAGAGTGCTAATTGATATCCTGGTCTCCAGACAATACTTTATTAAATGAAATGACAATTATAACCAATTAAAATTCACTTTACATACTACTTCACCTATTTGGTATGTATTATGCATGAAGACAGAGAGTACATTGCCTCACTGCTCAGAATTTCTGTGTCTCTTAGAAATTGATGGACAGCTCCAAGATCTCAATTTTAGTGCATCCTCACCCCAACCCAAACTAGAGGTCATTTGGGACTTTATCATTAACTCTTTATTTTTGTATTTTTAATAGCAATGAGCTAATAAGAGGTATGCTTTGTTACAAATAAGGGCATTTTTCTTATTTGCCTAATGCAAATTAATATATATGTACTTCCTTATGTAACTGTTTCTTGTGTTGAGTTTATGTTATTAGCTACATTACTCATTTAATTATTTATCTGACCTTATAACTCCTAACCAAATGTTACCTTACACAGACAGTATTCATTCATATCCCTTGATAACACTTATACATTAGCCTGTTGCTCTTTACATAAACAAGCTTAGAATTTTCAAACATATTGCTTTGCCAGTTCCTAGCTAACCTTGTGCTATTAATGCTTGCCTGTTGATTGGATAAAAGGTATTTCCAATTTTCTTTTCAAACATTTTTTGTCAGTAGACAAGCTAAACAAATTAAGATGATAGAATATAAACATAAGGCTTGGGAGAAAATAATAGCTCCAAATTAAGAAAGGATTTTTAATTTTTGGACAATTTTTATTTGAATAAGAGGACAATCTGTGGAATGTGCATTTGACAATGCTTTGGAATCCTTAATTGTCTCTGTCCTATTGTGAATGTGAGTTTTCTTCTAATAGAATGGCATATCTGAACAGAAATAGAAGGTCTGAAGCACATGGGAAGGGTGCTAAAAGAGGTAACAAGCATGCACTAAAGCCATAATTAATAATAGGGGTGGGTTCAAGGGACAGAATGTTGAACATTGGCTCATATGAGAGCAGCCAAAGAGGATCATGTACATATTAGTGACAAGCATGGAGATTACCTTTGTACAGAAATACCAGAAACTGGAACCATTGTAACCTTGTACCCCATTGTACCCCAATGATAATAAAACATAAGTAAAACATCAAAAATAAATACTTTTAACTAAAACAAGTCTGATGAGTATGAAAAATAAAATCCTAGTCTATAGGGGACTTTACATTTTTCATTCTCACCATTTCCCCCAAATCATATTGCTTCTATAACTTTGATTTTGTAGTCAACTATTTGCAGGTTTGGCTGAGGTGTGCATCAATTTGTAAAAAAACTAGGTTTGTAGGTATGGCTTTGGTAGATGTTGAACTATGAATTAGTTTGCAAAATTATGAACAATAAAGATGTTAATGTATTTTCTGTTTCCTCTACAGAAACATTTTTTTGATTCAGAAAAACATTGTACAGTTATGTTTGTATTTTTTTGTTTTTACTTCTAATGGAAGGTCAATATATTATCAAAAATTAAAAATAACAAAACCTGGATTTTGGCAGCAGCTTGTGAAACATTTTGGTTAATATATATGTATAAATTAGAAACAATCTCATTTTAGTCAACAATCTCAATCTCCAATTATATATTATGGAACTGAAGTTTAATATTCTTATTTACAAAACTGCATAATATTGAAATTCTAACAATCAGGCAATCAGCATAATGTATTATGTATTATGAAAAATGCTTTTAATTTATTTTTAATAACTTAAATAATCCAGGTACTTAATGACAAATAATTTGTATTATATTTTGATTGAGTAGTTAAACTTAATAATTTAAACCTAAGATCAAATATATATATATTATAACTTATATATTATAACTTATATTTTAGTTAAGTGTTCTTTTTAACAATATTTTTTATTTGTTCTCTTTCTTATTTACTCAATTTTGCTCTTTGTACTTTCCTTTTAAAAGAACATATTTTTTTCAATGAGAATGACAAAAATGCACAATTTGTCTATTAAAATATCCCTTGATGTAAATAATTGCTGAAAATCATTTGGTTCTAGTAAATTGTTTACATAAACACCAAAGTAAGTAACTTAAGCTCATCAGGAAATATTTTATTTGATTTTCAGAAAAAAATACTATTTATCTAAAATTTTAAACTCATGGCATTATTCCTAAAATGTTTAGTGCTTACACTTTAAATATCAGTAGACATACTTCAGATGCATCAAATAATTACATAATATTTTTTACAATTATAATGACTGATTTTTTTTAAAGGAAAGTTGTTTTGTGAAGTAAATGAAGTGCCAATGCAGACAAATGTAACCAACATTACGTTAGCCAATAGAATTCAACAAACTGCTAAGGTCATTAATATAATTTGTTTTGGCACTGCTACATTTCCTAGTGCTTCTCTGAGTAGTTTGCTGGGCACATCAATTTGTTTTCAGCTATTGTGAAATTGGATATGTTGGCTTTCATCCAAAGCACCCTCTCAATTTGCATATCTTTGTTATCATTTCAGGTTCTCAGAACATACTGTGGACTATCACACCATCTGCACCAAGATCCTCACATCCAAACACAAATTAAAAATGAAACTGTAAAATTTGCAAGGAAACAATACAGACCTTTTATCTCATTCTCCCTCTGTTCATTTTCAAAAGAGAAACTTGCTTGTAGCCAAGCATAGCAAAAAAGGCTTTTATTAATTGGACTGGCATCAAGCATGCATACATAAAATTGTTTATTTTTTCCTATAAAGGGGTTGCCTGACATAAAAGGGTCTTTGAAGATGACATTCAGATTTTGACATTTGCATGATATTGTATAAATATCAGAGGTAGGAGACTTTTCTGACAAACCAGATGGGTCAAAAAAAAGAGAGAGAGAGAGAGAGAGAGAGAGAGAGAGAGAGAGAGAGAGAGAGAGAGAGAGAAAGAAAAAATGAAGAAAAAGAAAAGCAATACCATTGTAGATATTAAACCTTTACTTGAAGGATTTTTAACTTCTCTAAACTAGGAATTATTAAGCAAGATAAACAAACATTTTTGTTAGAAACTGAGCTTTCATTTATTTATATTAGAGAATTTGTATTCTGGTAAAATATAAAGTTTACTTTTGAGATAATGTCTATTTCAATGTAAAGACTTTAATATAATTGATCTTTGTCCTAAATTTTATAGAAATTAACTTCAACCATTGACCCCCGTACTGTAAAATGGTATTAATTTTGATTGCAGGTTAGGCACTGGAATGCTTTTGAAGGCTAGGAGGGTATTCTAGATCCTCCTATGCATCAACATCTGCATTCTGTGGGAATCGCAATTTTACCTCCCTTTATTTTTGAATCAGATGCAGGCTAGTTGTAATTTCTCACAAGAATAAGAATGTCCCTCCCAAGTCCCTTCAGTTCATTTGTACATTTAGGTGGGAAAATAAAAAGGAAAGAAAACCAAAACACCTAAAAGACACTGTGACAATGAGGGACAAAGGCAGGAAAGGAGCAGACAAGTGGCAAGGGATTTACTAATGGTGTGATTCCATGTGAATTTCAAATTCCAGCAAAGGGGATCTCCTCCATCTGAGGCTATAATAGAAGAGTACAAATCCCATAGACTCCTTGACCTTTTATCAGTGAAACATCAGACACAGTCAGCAAATTGTACACAAAAGTCAGTTCATATATTTAGGCTTTTATAATAAGCTTCCTTAAGCCCCTAAAGCTTGGAACACTGTCCTCTCCTCTCACTTCCTTAGGTCTCCTCTTTTCTCATGTCTTCTACACACCTCTCCTCCTCTTTCTCCCCTTCATAGGTTTCTCTCCTCCCCTATCTCCCCTCCCCTTTCTTTCAGGTCTTCTCCCCAGCTCCCATACCCTTTCCTGTATTCACCCCTCCCTTCCCTCCTCTCCTCTCCTCCTCCTTCTTTCTATACTCTCCACTCCTCCTATCTCTCCTCTTTCTCCCTTCCTAGACCCTCCAATCTCCTTTCAACCCCTTTCCTCTCCTCTTTTTTGACTCTCCTCTCATTTTTATTTTTTTATTTTTTTAATTTTTATTTATTTATTTATTTTTGGTGGGAAAGTGCCTCATCAGACTGTGCTAATAGGTTATTCCACTGTTGATATTTCGGGCATCATTTTTACCAATTCTCATTTTCTTTTTTCTTTTTTTTCTTTTTAGCTTTTTTTTTTTGGGGGGGGGCCACACCTGGTGATGCTCAGGGGTTACTCCTGGCTGTCTGCTCAGAAATAGCTCCTGGCAGGCACGGGGGACCATATGGGACACCGGGATTTGAACCAACCACCTTAGGTCCTGGATTGGCTGCTTGCAAGGCAAACACCGCTGTGCTATCTCTCCGGGCCCCAATTCTCATTTTCTACACAAGCAATTCACATATTCTACACTCCTCCTCTCTAGATCTACAGCTGTCTTCTCTACTCTCACCCCCAAAAGTAAGCATTTTTTTCACTCTACTTTCCAAACAGTATTCATAATAGACCACCTGGAGAAATGACTGTAGTTAATACTAATTTTTCCTTAACAAATAACATTAATCTATTCTCTAAGGGGAAAAAATCCTCAAATACAAACAGCTGTTGGGGCCATCCCATGCCAGAGGCACCAGGGTCATTCTCAAGGTGCTTAGGAAGGAACTATGCTGGGTCTGGCATCATTTTCCACACAAGATCTCTTACTCAGAGCAAATGCACCACCATTTGAGATCGCTCCTTGACCTGAAAGCACATTTGTGGAAATAACACTCATGAATTGATATGTTTCATCTACAGGCAAGCAACAACAGAATTTGAATTGAAGCTATTCTTTATTTAAGAACCAACCTGGCCTTAAACAAAAGTTCTTTGTTTCGTTCTAATAATCTCAAAAGGAAATGTGTATGTCTTATATTTGTTTTATATTCTATGTCCTTGAACAACAGATCCCTGAAAACAAAACAAAACAAAACAGAAATGAACAAACCACCAAGAGACTAAGATGAAAATAAATAACAAGTACTTGAATGAATTGAGGTTCAAGATAGTTCCTTCAATGCTTAAAAGTTAGAAAGAGGGAGCACACTTAAAAAAAAAAAGTTTCTGAAAGCTACTATTCTCTTGTCTTTCAGCTAGGGGCATCAGGCTTTCTTAGTACTGGCTTGGGGTTTTAGTTGGTGATCCTAAAATAGTGTACAGGGTCTACACAAAGCATAGTATAGGATATGTGGGAGCAGTGAAGAAATCCAGGGAAATCACTGATAGTTATTCCTCAAATGAATTTTTCTAAGAAGTCTAGATTTTCTTCATGTTTTTGCCTTCCATAATCTTCTCTGTTATTCTAGTATGTCCAGCACTTTAGAGTAATAAGTACTTGGAAGACTGAGAGTATTAGAGTTATTTTATTTGGAGGTAACTCACCAACAATTTATCACACTAATGTTTGTCCTGCCATGTCAAACATTTTTGCTGCTTATATTGCTAGTTAGAAAAGCATATTAATTACTAAAATTTGTGTTCATCAACTATTCATTTATTAAATCTGTCCAATTTTAATGTCTTATACATAGAATTAAACTAATTAAATCATTTCCATTTTTAATATTTTATTTCTCATTATTTTTGTTTCTCTCCTTCTTTAGCCATTAAGACTACTTGGTCTCAGTACTAATCTGACTATTGCTAATTATCAATCTATCTTCTAAAATATCAACATATTTTCTATTTAAATATTTATTAACTATAGTCATAATAATAAACTTTGTTGGCATCTATAGTTACATAACAATTGCAGAAGCAAATAAAAATTATTTTTAAGATATTGTAACTATTCAAATTCTTAGACATTTCGAAGTTAATACTATAATAAATGAATGTTTTTATTTGCTGGTGTATTGTTTCGATTGTTTTATCCTTTAAAAGAATTATCAGTTCATGAACCAGAGTGATAGCACAGCTAGCTGTAGAGCTTTTGCCCTGCATACTGCCTACCTGGGAAAAACCCAGATTCAATCCCCAGCATCCTATATAGTCCCCTGAGCCTACCAACAGCAATTTCTTAGAACAGAGCCAAGAGTAACCCCTGAGCACTGCTTGGTATGGCCCAAAAACCAAGCTAAACAACAACATCAAATCAGTTCATTTGTTATTAATAATGAAAATAGATTTTATATTAAGTACTCTATGGGATAGATATTATACAGACTCTTTAATTTTTACAATGTATATATTTGAACACTGACATCAATATATTACAGGAAAAAGCATAGAAGCACAATTACAACTGGAATTTGCCATATTAAAGAAAACTGTTTGAAAGTGAAAACCAGTAACCTACCAATTGGTTTTATGTGGTTGATAAAACACTAAAACAAAAATATGAGTCTTTGAATTTAGTAACACATTTATCTTTGAATATAGTATAGAAATGAATATTGCTCAGCTATCTATTATTTTATAAAAATTACAAATGTTTCCTTTCTTTATTATTTAAGTCTATAAACAAAAATATTATGTATTTAAGTAAACATACCATTAAAAGGACAAATGTTATTTTTTGGCCATCTTCACAACTAAGACATTTTCATTATCTATAGCATGTTCTTTCTGTTCTTGCTTCTATATTGACAATATTTTTCTCTATCTTATTAAATTCTATGTTCATCTAGATCTATTTTTCCTGTTTTATTTAAAAGGTTTTATGAAAGATGCCAATGTTATTTCATGCAAAATAAAATAAAATGTGTATTTTCATTATAACAGAACAGAATATGAAAGCAAATTGATTTTCTTAGGATTTAGAACATTTAAAGGAAGTGTCTATGGAGACTAAAAATAATGCATTTTTACTTAGGTGAAAGAGTTTTAAAATATGGTTCAAAGTCTGGAACTTCCTCTGCAAATTAAGTTGATGTTGCTGGTTAAATAACTCATTGAATATATAGGCTTCATGTGGATCTGAGAATCTCTATGTGGACCTACCACAGAATATTGGTATACAGGGGTAAATGAGTCCATATACATAATATTTAAATGAGAAATGCTACACAATGTTAAAATATTCTAATTTTCATGAAATATATATGCAGGTAAAATGAACACTTTTGATTTAGGGCATTTTGAGAATATTAAATAAAATACAGGGATGTAACTCAGTGGCAAATGTATTGTCTTGGATGTGTAAGGCTCTGGGTTCAATTATCAGAACTAACAAAAATTAAAAAATTCTAAAATTATGATGATATCCTTTGTAGTAATATAAATATATAATAATAGAATTATACTTAGAAAGAAAAGAAAATACATGAGTATATGTATATCTTTTGGGGGGATTTGGGGTCACATCCAGCAATACTCGGGTTACTCCTGGCTCTGCACTCAGAAGTTGCTCTTGGCAGGCTCGGGGGACCATATGGGATTCTGTCCTGTGTTGGCTGCGTGCAAGGCAAATGCCCTACAGCTGTAATATCTCTCTCTGGCCCCTATATATGTATATTTATGTGTATATATGCATATATATACATATATACCCATAGTCAGTCACTTATATATGTACATATGTATGGAAATAAAATGGAAGTTAATAGATAGAACCTAAATAATTCATGTTACTCAAATGAAAACAGAAAAAATATAAAGGTATATTAGGCATATTGCTTTACTTAGATTCCAAATCTTTTTTTTTTTCTTTTAAGTATACAGTCATTAAGTGATGAGTATTTTCTGCTTTACCTGGTGCTGTACTAGGTGCTGTACTGTTTTAGGCTTCAAGAATTAGCAGTGTTAAACAGTAGCCCATCCAGCCGTCTTGTAAGGAGATTGTGGGCTAAACTGCCCTGCCCAAGCCAGGCTTCCTGTCTCCATCACCCAGACTCACCATTTCCTTGATGTTCCTGTCTGATCTGTGACCTTCTAAGATTTTCTTCAGGGACAGCAATCTGTCTACACTGTAGGTATCCTGGATATTTAGCTGATATCACCAGGGAAAATTTTTGAATTAGTGCAAGCCCTCTTCCCCAATATCTTCCTCCTTCTGTGAAGCCTGGCAGCTGCAACTATGTCTACAAATGTAGGCACCATGTTCAAACTTGACCAGCACCTTAGACTTACTCTTTGCTCGAAAGAGATGTAAACTTAGTCAAGAGAGATTATGGCTATAGCCACACTTGTTGACTCCACTTCTAAAATAGTTTCCCTGATAGTCTGCTTCATCTGTGACTTTCTAAGATTCTCTTGGAATATACCAATCTGACCACAATCAGGTAAGCAGGTCTTCGGGCTCTATCAATAGGACTTGGAGAGAGTGCAGACATCCCTCTCCTGTAATCTTCCTTCTTTCAGGCTTGGCACCTGAGTACACAGCTCTAAAAGTCATAGTATCTGAAGAAGTGCTTTGATGAAATGAAACCTGGGCGATTTCATTTGTTTTATTCTGTCATCTTTAAAGAAACACCCTAATAACAGAATGGACAGTTAAGTACAAGAGCATAGTAAACCTTCTGTCATTGTATTAATGACTTCACTGGAGAAACGAGTGTTCAAAAACGTGCTTGCTACTGTACTTTTTCTTTTCCTTCTTTCCTTTCTTCTTTCCTTCTTTCCTTTCTTCTCTCCCTTTCTTTCTTCTTTTTTTTTTTTTTTAATTTTTTTTTATTTAAACACCTTGATTACATACATGATTGTGTTTGGGTTTCAGTCATAAAAGGAACACCACCCATCACCAGTGCAACATTCCCATCACCCAAGTCCCAAATCACCCTCCTCCCCACCCAACCCCCGCCTGTACCCTAAACAGGCTCTACATTTCCCTCATACATTCTCAATATTAGGACAGTTCAAAATGTAGTTATTTCTCTAACTAAACTCATCACTCTTTGTGGTGAGCTTCCTGAGGTGAGCTGGAACTTCCAGCTCTTTTCTCTTTTGTGTCTGAAAATTATTATTACAAGGGTGTCTTTCATTTTTCTTAAAACCCATAGATGAGTGAGACCATTCTGCGTTTTTCTCTCTCTCTCTGACTTATTTCACTCAGCATAATAGATTCCATGTACATCCATGTATAGGAAAATTTCATGACTTCATCTCTCCTGACAGCTGCATAATATTCCATTGTGTATATGTACCACAGTTTCTTTAGCCATTCATCTGTTGAAGGGCATCTTGGTTGTTTCCAGAGTCTTGCTATGGTAAATAGAGCTGCAATGAATATAGGTGTAAGGAAGGGGTTTTTGTATTGTATTTTTGTGTTCCTAGGGTATATTCCTAGGAGTGGTATAGCTGGATCGTATGGGAGCTCGATTTCCAGTTTTTGGAGGAATCTCCATATCGCTTTCCATAAAGGTTGAACTAGACAGCATTCCCACCAGCAGTGGATAAGAGTTCCTTTCTCTCCACATCCCCGCCAACACTGTTTATTCTCATTCTTTGTGATGTGTGCCATTCTCTGGGGTGTGAGGTGGTATCTCATCGTTGTTTTGATTTGCATCTCCCTGATGATTAGTGATGTGGAACATTTTTTCATGTGTCTTTTGGCCATGCGTATTTCTTCTTTGTCAAAGTGTCTGTTCATTTCTTCTCCCCATTTTTTGATGGGGTTAGATGTTTTTTTCTTGTAAAGTTCTGTCAGTGCCTTGTATATTTTGGAGATTAGCCCCTTATCTGATGGGTATTGGGTGAATAGTTTCTCCCACTCAGTGGGTGGCTCTTGTATCCTGGGCACTATTTCCTTTGAGGTGCAGAAGCTTCTCAGCTTAATATATTCCCATCTGTTAATCTCTGCTTTCACTTGCTTGGAGAGTGCAGTTTCCTCCTTGAAGATGCCTGTAATGTCCTGTAGTGTTTTGCCTATGTGCTGTTCTATATATCTTATGGTTTTGGGGCTGATATCGAGGTCTTTAATCCATTTGGATTTTACCTTTGTACATGATGTTAGCTGGGGGTCTAAGTTTAATTTTTTGCAAGTGGCTATCCAATTGTGCCAACACCACTTGTTGAAGAGGCTTTCCCTGCTCCATTTAGGATTTCCTGCTCCTTTATCAAAAATTAGATGGTTGTATCTCTGGGGAACATTTTCTGAGTATTCAAGCCTATTCCACTGATCTGAGGACCTATCCTTATTCCAATACCATGCTGTTTTGATAACTGTTGCTTTGTAGTACAGTTTAAAGTTGGGAAAAGTAATTCCTCCCATATTCTTTTTCCCAATGATTGCTTTAGCTATTCGAGGGTGTTTATTGTTCCAAATGAATTTCAAAAGTGTCTGATCCACTTCTTTGAAGAATGTCATGGGTATCTTTAGAGGGATGGCATTAAATCTGTATAATGCCTTGGGGAGTATTGCCATTTTGATGATGTTAATCCTGCCAATCCATGAGCAGGGTATGTGTTTCCATTTCCGTGTGTCCTCTCTTATTTCTTGGAGCAGAGTTTTATAGTTTTCTTTGTATAGGTCCTTCACCTATTTAGTCAAGTTGATTCCAAGATATTTGAGTTTGTGTGGTACTATTGTGAATGGGGTTGTTTTCTTAATGTCCATTTCTTCTTTATTACTGTTGGTGTATAGAAAGGCCTTTGATTTTTGTGTGTTAATTTTGTAGCCTGCCACCTTGCTATATGAGTCTATTGTTTCTAGAAGCTTTTTGATAGAGTCTTTAGGGTTTTCTAAGTAGAGTATCATGTCATCTGCAAACAGTGAGAGCTTGACTTCTTCCTTTCCTATCTGGATTCCCTTGATATCCTTTTCTTGCCTAATCGCTATAGCAAGTACTTCCAGTGCTATGTTGAATAGGAGTGGTGAGAGAGGACAGCCTTGTCTTGTGCCAGAATTTAGAGGGAAGGCTTTCAGTTTTTCTCCATTGAGGATAATATTTGCCACTGGCTTGTGGTAGATGGCCTTCACTATATTGAGAAAGGTTCCCTCCATTCCCATCTTGCTGAGAGTTTTTGATCAAGAATGGGTGTTGGACCTTATCAAATGCTTTCTCTGCATCTATTGATATGATCATGTGGTTTTTATTTTTCTTGTTATTGATGTTGTGTATTATGTTGATAGATTTACGGATGTTAAACCAGCCTTGCATTCCTGGGATGAAACCTACTTGATCGTAGTGGATGATCTTCTTAACGAGGCATTGAATCCTATTTGCCAGGATTTTGTTGAGGATCTTTGCATCTGCATTCATCAGTGATATTGGTCTGTAATTTTCTTTTTTGGTAGCGTCTCTGTCTGGTTTAGGTATCAAGGTGATGTTGGCTTCATAAAAGCTATTTGGAAGTGTTTCTGTTTGTTCAATTTCATGAAAGAGTCTTGCCAAGATTGGCAGTAGTTCCTCTTGGAAAGTTTGATAGAATTCATTAGTGAATCCATCTGGACCTGGGCTTTTGTTTTTCGGCAGACATTTGATTACTGTTTTAATTTCATCAATGGTGATGGGGGTGTTTAGATATGCTACATCCTCTTCCTTCAACCGTGGAAGATTATAAGAGTCCAAGAATTTATCCATTTCTTCCAGGTTCTCATTTTTAGTGGCGTAGAGTTTTTCAAAGTAGTTTCTGATTACCCTTTGAATCTCTGTCATATCAGTAGTGATCTCTCCTTTTTCATTCCTGATACGAGTTATCAAGTTTCTCTCTCTCTCTTTCTTTGTTAGGTTTGCCAGTGGTCTATCAATCTTGTTTATTTTTTCAAAGAACCAACTTCTGCTTTCGTTGATCTTTCGGATTGTTTTTTGAGTTTCCACTTCGTTGATTTCTGCTCTCAGCTTTGTTATTTCCTTCTGTCTTCCTGTTCTTGGGTCCTTTTGTTGAGCATTTTCTAGTTCTATTAGCTGTGTCATTAAGCTACTCAGGTAAGCTCCTTCTTCCTTCCTGATGTGTGCTTGCAAAGCTATAAATTTTCCTCTCAGTACTGCTTTTGCTGTGTCCCATAAGTTCTGAGAGTTTGTGTCTTTATTGTCATTTGTTTCCAGGAACCTTTTTAATTCCTCCTTGATTTCATCTCGGACCCACTGGTTATTGAGCATGAGGCTGTTTAACTTCCAGGTGTTAAAGTGTTTCTTCTGAGTCCCTTTGGAGTTCACAAATAATTTCAGAGCCTTGTGGTCAGCGAAGGTAATCTGCAAAATTTCTATCCTCTTGATCTTATGGAGGTATGTTTTATGTGCCAGCATGTAGTCTATCCTGGAGAATGTCCCATGTACATTGGAGAAGAATGTGTATCCAGGTTTCTGGGGATGGAGTGTCCTATATATATCCACTAGGCCTCTTTCTTCCATTTCTCTCCTCAGGTCTAGTATATTCTTGTTGGGTTTCAGTCTGGTTGACCTGTCCAGTGTTGACAAAGCCGTGTTTAGGTCCCCCACAATTATTGTGTTGTTGTTGATATTATTTTTCAGATTTGTCAGCAGTTGTATTAAATATTTTGCTGGCCCCTCATTCGGTGCATATATGTTTAGGAGAGTGAATTCTTCCTGCTCTACGTACCCCTTGATTAATATAAAATGTCCGTCTTTGTCCCTTACAACCTTCCTGAGTATAAAGTTTGCATTATCTGATATTAGTATGGCCACTCCAGCTTTTTTATGGGTGTTGTTTGCTTGGATAACTTTTCTCCAGCCTTTTATTTTGAGTCTATGTTTGTTCTGACTATTCAGGTGCGTTTCTTGTAGGCAGCAGAAGGTTGGATTGAGTTTTTTGATCCATTTAGCCACTCTGTGTCTCTTAACTGGTGCATTTAGTCCATTGACGTTGAGAGAAAGAATTGTCCTGGGATTTAACGCCATCTTTATTTCAAAATTTGGTGTGTCTTTTGGGTAGTCTTGTCTTAGATTAGGTCTTTCAGTTTTTCTCTTAAGACTGGTTTTGTGTCTGTGAAGTTTCTGAGCTGTTTTTTGTCTGTGAAACCATGTATTCTTCCATCAAACCGGAAAGTGAGTTTTGCTGGGTATAGTATTCTGGGTGAAGCATTCATTTCATTCAGTCTTGTCACAATATCCCACCACTGCTTTCTGGCATTGAGCGTTTCTGGTGACAGGTCTGCTGTAAATCTCAGGGAAGCTTCCTTAAACATGATTTCCCCTTTTTATCTTGCTGTTTTCAGAATTCTGTCTCTATCTGTGGGATTTGTCATTGTGACTAGGATGTGTCTTGGGGTGGTTTTTCTGGGGTCTCTTTTGGTTGGTACTCTTCGGGCATGCAGGATTTGATCACATATATTCTTTAGCTCTGGAAGTTTCTCTTTAATGATGTTCTTGACCATTGATTCTTCCTGGAAATTTTCTTCCTGGGTCTCTGGGACTCCAATGATTCTTAAGTTGTTTCTGTTGATCTTATCATAGACTTCTATTTTCGTCTGTTCCCATTCTTTGACTAATTTTTCCATTGTCTGCTCATTTGCTTTAAGTTTTTTGTCCAATCTCTCCTGCTGTATGGAATTGTTATGTATCTCATCTTCCACAGCACCAAGTCTATTCTCAGCTTCTGATACCCTGTCCCAGAGCTTATCCATTTTGTCATTCACTTCGTTTACTGAGTTTTTCAGGCCTGTTAGTTGACATGTTATTTCAGTTTGGAGTTTTGTCATTTCTGCCTTCATATTTTCTTGGTTCTTATTAGTGTTCTGTTCAACTCGATCCATGGTTTCTTGGAGTCTGTTGAGCACCTTCCATATTGCTAGTCTAAAGTCCTTATCTGAGAGGTTGATTAGTTGTTCAGTCATTATCTGGTCCTCAGAATTGTCATCTTCATTCTCTATGTCTGATGCTGGCCTGCGCTGTTTCCCCATTGTCACATTTGTATTGTGGGTTTTTCTACGTGTTGTAGTGGTATTCATTGTCTATATGATGTAGGCAGCACACTCCTCTGGCTCCTCCCTTTCTGGATGGGCTGACTTGCCTCTAAGGGAGGGGAGTCCTCCGTGGATGAAGCCTCACACTGGGTCAAATCTTAGGCCCGAGCATGTAACAGAGAAGACAGTCCAGAGAGAAATGTTTGCTTCTGTGATATAGCGCCGTTCTTAGTGTGATTTTTCCTTCTTGTTGCAATGGAGTTCTTTCCTTAGAAAGAGTGCTCCTCTGAGCCTCTTTTTGCCCCACTCGCAAGAGTTTCACGCAAGAGGACAGTAGACAGACATAGACAGGTCACACTCACAGTCTTTCACAGCTGAGCCCCACTGGGCCGGTGTACTTTCGCGGATTTTCCCCGCCTGGTGTCACACACAGGGAGCCAGCTTTTGCAAAGGATAGCCGGTTTTTATGCTCTGAAGTCCCTCCCTGAAAATGGCGTCTGGGCGAGCGAGGTTTCTGGAGGCTCTTTTTGCCCCACTCGCAAGAGTTTCACGCAAGAGGACAGTAGACAGACATAGACAGGTCACACTCACAGTCTTTCACAGCTGAGCCCCCCCTTTCTTTCTTCTTTCTTCCTCTCTCCCTTTCTTTCGTTCTTTTATCCTTTCTTCTTTATTGTTCTTTCTTTTCTTTCTTTTGTTCTTTCTCTTTTTCTTTCATTCTTATCTTCCAATTTATTTTTTCTATTTTAATAACTTTGTTTTCACTTATCTAATGTATTATAAAATTTGTGTCAACTAGTTGATGCATCTTCTTTCAAGAAATAAATAGAAAAAATGAACTAGCAGTTTTCAGTATCTGAGAACCTTTTTATGCTCCTTTCTACACACTTATGTGGGCAAGTTCAATACTAAATAATTAATTATACCTTAAAAAGTTTGTAGTGAGTGCCCCCCCCACGATCAAACAGAATTAAAATACAGTGACTCAAAAAAAAAAAACAGTAACAGTAACAGTAACAGTTGGAGGTTTATAGATGGGAGATTTGGGGCAGATATTTGATTTATCAGAAAAAAGGGTTTTTTGACTAGTACATGAAAATAGTCATCAAATAATTAGAACTGTAAGCAATAACTAATCTATAAAAACACTTTAATCATAGAAGAGCCTAAACTAAAGAACTAGAAAATTAAGAAAGATTTAAAAGTTTTGTTTAATAGAAATGTAATAGACACTGCATATATAAACACATGTGTATTTTATATAATCAAAAAATCCCCAAAAAGTTGTGGCCGGAACTATAGCGCAGGGGTAAGTCATTTGCCTTGCATGTGGCTGACCCAGGATGGACTTAGGTTCGATTTTCCAGCGTCCCATATGGTCCCCCAAGCCAGGAGTGATTTCTGAGCACTTAGCCAGGAGAAACTCCTGAGCGCTACTAAGTGTGGTCCAAAAACCAACCAAGCAAACAAACAAAAAACCCAAAAAGTTTATGAAGTGAAAATAATTTTAATTTAGCAGAATATATTAAATTTTTAATTCATAGTTAATTTAAAGTTATTATTGGGATATATATGTATACATATATATACATATATATATATATTTGGTTTTTGGATAATATTCTGTGATGCTCAGATATTGCTCCTGTCTCAGAAGATCATATGTGACACCAGGGATTCAAACCGAGGTTCGTCCTAGATCAACCAAATGCAAGGCAAATGCCCTACTGCTGTGCCACTGCTCCAGCCCCTGGAATATTTTTCTTTGTTGTGCATATATGTTATGCTTTTGCTTATATTACTTTTCCATGTGGATTAGTTTTATAATAAAGATACATCATATATGTACAATTTTAATATTTGAGATGGAAAACATATTTTTCAAGACATACTTATTAGCATGATATTAAATTATTTAATAGAACACAAGACAATGTCAGTATCTTGAAAATAAAAATCATAGGAGCACTATAACCTTATTATAATTTTATAAAGCTAGAGGTCAGTAACAATAACAAAGCAAAGCATGTATATTTGTATAGCTATGTTTTAGTACATGGAATATAAAATATAATTCAAAAATACTAGTAAGCAGTTAGTATATCTAATAAGTAGAGTGAAGTAAATGTATCATCTAAAAATAAATTTTAATTAAAATGATTTGCATCTAAGACCATGAGGTATAGAGTATGGAGTAAGTAAGAAATTTCCAGGTCACTGAGTATTTAAACAAAAAATTGTAAAATTAAAAACAATCAAAAATTTTCCTGACACGAATATACATCTTATAAAATAATAAATAACTAAATAGATAATAAAATAATAGAATTATGCATGGAATACTTTAAATGTTGATTCCTTGAAAGATAATACTATCACTAAGTTATTAGCAACTTAATTAATAGAGGAAAGAAAGTACAAAAATTTTAAGTGGGAAAACGTAAATAATCTTCTAAACAAAGCAAGTTCAAATGTATAAATGAAATTATTTTCCCATAAACTAATTTGTGAACTTAGTGAAGAGAAATAGCTTTCTAAGAAAATGTCACTATGAACATAAATATATTACTGTGAATGATTTGTAATCCACTTTGGTCAAAATAAAAATTATTAATAAAAAATATAACATAATTTAGCAAAACAACCCTAATAAAAACATGAAGTCTAGATTGAATAACCGCCAGAGAAGAAAGACAAATATAAAACAAAGAATTCATAAGCTTTAGAATAACATGAATATCTTACTTAATCTATAAAAAACATTGTTTTGTTTTGTTTTGTTGTTTTGGGCCACACAAGGCAGAGATTAGGGGTTACTTCTGGCTTTATCAATCTCAGGGAACCATATGGGATGCCGAGAATTGAATCCAGGTCTGTCTTGGGTCAGCAGCATGCAAGGCAAATGTCCTACTGCATTGCTATCACTCTAGCCCCTTTCTAATTTATTTTTATAACAATTTATATCTAATTTATTTTGTATCAATATAATATTGATTAAAAAATTTAGAAAATAGAAAATAATAAGATATTTTTCTTTTTTTATGTGTTACTATAACTGAAATTGAGGATGGTATAATATCTTAATGACTAAATGAAGAACAATAAAAAACAATCTCATTTACAAATAAAATTTAAGCATTTTATAGCAACTTTTGAGAAGAAAAATCAAGAGACAGGTATATTATTAGAAATATAATTGCATGAATATATTTAAAAGTTAAAATGTGCTAAAATTGATATGAACAATAACTCACTGGAAAAATAGTGATTTGTATGATGAGTCAAATAAAATTAATATCAATGAATGTACTCTCTTAGTACATATCCAACTTTCTTTACAATAAAAGAGTTGTTAAAACACTGACAAATAAATGTGAATCTACTATGATAACATGTTATAATAAAATAACTGTTCATCCTCAATTACTGGGAAAAATGAACAAGCACTGCACTGACACTAAGTAAATATTTGTCTTGAATTCAGCAAATTTATGCCCAGAACTAATTCACCAAAAAATATCTGCCAAAAGAAAAATTTTTAAGCATATAATTCATAGAACAAATATTATATAATTACTAAGAATCATAAGTTCAAATATCTATCAACTTGTCTGTTTGAATAAATGAAGGTATGTTTGCAATAGAGTACTATGTTGTGAGTACTATACAGCTATGTAAATGAATGATGAGATTTCTGCATAATGATGTGAAATTGTTTAAGGAGTGTATTATAAGAATAGAAAAGGTAAAATACATTTTACATAAGAGAGGTTGAAAACACATACTGGGGGCTGGGAAGATAGCATGGATGTAGGGCGTTTGCCTTGCATGGAGAAGGACAGTGATTCGAATTCCGGCATCACATATGGTCATTCAAGCCTATCAGGAGCGATTTCTGAGGGTAGAGCCAGGAGTAACCCTGAGCACTGCTGGGTGTGACCCAAAAACTGAAAAAAAAAAAAAAGAAAAAGAAAAGAAAACATACACTGAAGGGCAATTTCTGAGCGCTTACCCAGGAGTAACCCCTGAGCATCAAACGGGTGTGGCCCGAAAAACCAAAAAAAAAAAAAAATCACTCTATATTGGGATGAGAATAATAGTATAGAGGATAACTTCCCATGTACCACAAAAAGTTCTCTCTGCCCTTCCAGGAGTCAGCATTAAGCCAGGAGTAAATATTTACTTATATTTGTGAATGACCAAAAATTAATTATTTATTGAACTATGAACTTTTAAGGAAATTTACATTATTACATCATGCACAATTTACTGAGTTTGGATTTTTTGTGAAATGGAAATCGATTCCATAGTGCAACTAAAAACTTACTCTCTCCTACCAGAAAATACTTGACTTCCAATACAATGAAATCTTTAAATCTAACATCTGATCAACTAATATTTCTGAGCTAACAAGGTAAAGGTCATCAGAGGGTAGCACATGGCGGTATTCTCTAAGACAACACAACTTTTTCAACTAGTCAATGGATAACAGAAAAAAAAGTGATCATAAATATAAAGGAAGGGGATGTTATTATAACTAAAAGTTACTTAAAACTTTAAGTAATAAAGCTTTAGCAATATAACAATTTAAGTTTTCTACAAGAAAATTGATCAGAAGATATTGCATTTATTTATATAATCATTAATATGAAAGTAAGCCACATTAGATTGTGCTCCCAGTTTACATATCTGTGCATAGGAATAACTCCTAGATCCTTCCTCAAAATCACTCACTGTGGTTCTTAGGGGACTATAAACAGTGTAGGGGTTCCACCTATACCAACAATGTCCACTACATCTATGGTAAGTACCTTAACTCCTATATTATCTATATGGCCCACAAGATCTTTTGGCTGATAATTTTGATAGATTTGTTGCTAGTATAGGAGTTATAGATAAAATGTGGCCAGTGTTTTGAAATATACGTCTTCATGTGGAGAGTGGAGGTGCTGTGATATTTAGATTTACCTTTGAATTCACCAGAAAAGAAAGATGGTGATGAAAGAAAAGAACAAAAAATATAACAACTATAGACAATATTTTAGGGTTGCTAATTTAGATAGTGAGTAAATGCTAGTTCTGATTCTGTTAGATGACATTAACCCTAGTTTATTTTTCTAACTTACTGTACTAACAAAATGGAAAACAGAAGACATCTTAGTTTTTTGTAAACTAAATATTACCAAATCAAAGATCTGTTTGACAATGTCTTTGCAGATGATGTTTTAAACGTGGTCTCCTTGCAACCATGTTCACTTATAGTGTACTTCATTTCATATTTCATAGATCTCTGGTATTACCAAATTCTCTTTGACATATAGTTCATTAACTGGTATGGTGGCCTCAGTGAGCTTCAGATTGTTCAGTTGGAAATAGTTAAACATGTCATTCCATCATGATAGGATAATTGTCCTCTTACAAGTACATTGAAACAAATTTTCTTGGAAATTTTCTTAAAATTTTATTTCAGAATCATAATATAAGGGTTTCAGTTGTTTGTGACATTATTTATTTGACATTAGGAATATTTCTTGTCTAATCATTGAAATCGTCTGGAAAAGTATAAAAACTAAGACCTTCAAAATTTCTTAGAATGTTGAACTAGTGAATCAGAGTTAAAAGCAAGGTTGAAAATATATATTGAAAAAAATATATATATATTGAATTTATTCTCTACTATCACAATTTCTTCGATCCATACAAGCAATTCTATTGTTTTATGTGTTCCTATTTATTTTCTGGGTTTTTTTTTTGTAATGGTTTTTATTTATTTATTTATTTATTTTTTTTCAAACAGAAAAAGCCATTTTAATCACACATATACATTCATAGGACTTTAAACAAAATGTAATATAAAATATAAAAAAAAACCAAAACCCCACAACAAAAAAAAATTACATTTACTTGTAAACTGCTTAACAGCTGGTGGGTTGGCTGACAGGGCTGCCCAAGAAAAGCAAAAGCAGATATAATGAATTTTCAATGAATAACCACCACAGATCATGTGAACTGCTCTTGCAGCCCAGTCACCTGTTCCCCAATCTCGCCTCCTTAGAGACACACCAGGGCAGTTCTCCCATGAATTGAGGGCTCCAGCTATATCGATAAGCACCTCAAAGAACAGACAAAACAAACAAACCAAAAAAAAAAAAAAACTAAAACAAACAAACAAAAATCACGCCATGGTCTTGAATTAAGAAACATGGTATAGCACATAACGAAAGAGAAGAAAGGAAGAAAGAAAAAAAAAATAAATATAATTGGGGACAACACTTTCAATAATCGCACCCAAACAGAAAAATTGACCAAAATAGATAAATAAATCAAAAATAATAATAACAATAATAAATAAAGGTAATATATATATTTATATAAAAAATAACCAAGATTTTGTGCTTTTTGTATTTGTTTTTTCCCTCTTGCCCTGGCACAGTAAATGTTGGGGTCATTCGAAAAGGAATTCACTTGGCCTAAGAGATATGGGGTTTCTCTGTCCTTGGAGCATACTGTCATGGGATCAACTCTAGACTTTGCTCATGATCAGGATCCTTTACTTTCCCGATGGTGTTTTTTTTTTTGTTTTTTGTTTTTTGTTTTTTTTTTTGGTGTGTGGAAGACTTCTACTCTATGTTTAGAGGTCTCAGTATCTGCACAGATCCTGAGGTGGGACTTATGATGAAGTCAGTCTTTGTGGTTCTAGAGGTTCTGCTACCTCAATGTCATTTTAATCCATCTTCTGTGGTTGGTGATCTTGGTCTTTGCACTGAACCTAGGGTGACACCAAGGATAGCGTCTTTCTTTGTGCTTCCAAAAGCCCCATTCCGTTACAATTGTCTCTGCCGGACCTTTGGGACTGGGGATCATGATTATTGTACAGGTCATAGTTCAAGCCCTAAACTAGGGCTTTTTTATTGGTCCCAAGATGTATACAGTCTGGTCGTGGTTCTTGCAGCCAGTCATCTGCAAATCCCGATCTTGGTTTTTGGACTAACCAAAGGGTGCCAAGACTTCTGGTTTTGTCTTGTCGTTAGTTGGTAAGGTAGGCTAATCTGCTCTAAGGTCAAGATGTTCGCATTTTCCTCGTTGTCAGGATAACATGTTAGAGCTGGGCCTTGTTGTTAGTCCCGCCGTATCAAGGCTGTCCCGGATAAAGTTTGTTTCCTGCAGCTGTTGTGAAGAGCTGTGCCGTTTCTATGTCGGGGCTCAAGGGTTCAAGGCTGAATGAATGGTATCTAATCACCTGAGGTCTAAGTTGATTCCACATGACATATTTTCAAGGCAGGAGATATCCCCATATTGTAAACAACTATGAGTTCCTATCTCTAGTAGATAGGAGCTCTTTTTTTTTTATATGTAAGATTTCCCCTGTACTTAGTGTGCCTTTGCAGGGGGAAGTGGTGCTACATTATAATGTGTGTATATTTGTGGGTGGATTGATGGGATAACCGAAACAGGTCACATACCCAAAAACGAGGGAGAAAAAAAAAAGGGGGGGGAATTAAAAAAGTATGTGCTCACCAATATATATGTAGGACAATCATTTAAAAAGATAAATAAATAAATTAAAAACAAAACAAAACAAAAACAAAAAACAAAACAAAAAAAAACAAAACAAAAAAATAAAAATAAAATAAGTTAGCGAAGTTTTTAAGGAACCAAAGTGGTGCAGAGGACTACCTTACATTTGGGGGAGAGCAGCTAAAGAGGTGGTGTATTACAGGTTTTATGCCTTTGTTGGAAGTACAGTTTTTCCCATTGACTTTTGGGTTTTTCTTGTGGTGTGTGGGTTCCCAGGGATCTTCCTAACACATCCCCTGACCTTCTTCAGATTATTAAAAATTTGCGGCAGGGAGGCCTTGGAAGAGTTCTTGCATTGGGGATACTTTTGGACCTAGGCCCAGTTTCAAGGAACAGTACGCGTTAGGGAGAGTTAGTAGGGAGGGCCTCGCAGCATGAGTCCACAGGGGAGTTGGCTGTCTTTTCTTTCAGGAGACGAGGTGTGGGTTTATCTGGGTGTCCCCTCGCCTGGGTGCAGGGTACTGGTTCGTTGGGTAGGAGGTCGATCTTGATGCCTAATAGAATAAGGACTGAGGTGAAAAGTTTTAATATGGTGGGAGATCTGGATGGGATTGAGGGGTAAAGGGATAGTTGGATTTCCGGAGGGGAGAAAGGGGAAGGTATATGTGAAGGGTATGAAGGAAGAGAACAGAGAAAATACCTTAGAGAGAAAAGGGGAAGAGAAAGGGAAAAAGGTAATGAGCAGAATAGAGAAAGAAAAAAAGAAAAGTAGTGAGAAGAGAGGAGAGAATAGCAAGGGAATGCTGGTTTGATTAAAAGTGTTCGAAGCATAGAGCCTGTGGTTTAAGTCTGTATGTCTCAGGTACTGCTTCGATGATCTGAATGATCACGTGCTTCAATTCCTAAATGGAGGTATTACCTAGAGATAAAGTGTATGTTAAAGAGTTTTCTCGTGGCCATCTCGTAGTGCATGCAAGGTATGGTATCCCGTGTGGTATCCCGAATTGCCACCTTAGTTTGTCCGCCCTTTGTATCCAAGGGCGCCTGTGGACAGAAAAGCTGAGAGGTTATTTAAAATATAGTAAGATAAAGGCATTAAAAGGTAGTGTTATGGTATGTTGCCATTGCAGTCCGTGATTTCCCTTGGTGTTCTATACTTGTGTTCCTGTATACGAACTCCAAGGGATTATTGTGGGCCTTTGTTGTAGAAGTCTGATTACCTACCTGTTCTCTCTATGCTGCCGTTTCTGTTGTTATTGTTTTCTTTATGGTATATTGTGTAATCAAAAATTTGCATTATTCCTTTTTCATGTATTTTGGACACTGCTCCCACGTATATGTTGACTATTACAGTGTTCGGAGTTTCTACCATGTTAAACCCTGTTATTTGATTGTTGAGTATTAGTTGTGTATAAAATATGTGTTCTAGGTGTTTCAGAATAGTGCTACCATTCTGTATTTTTCTTTTGTCTTCTGACTTACTTCGTTTAACATAACATGATCTAGGTCCATCCACGTTGCTGCAAAGTCTGTGATTGTATCATTTCTAACTGCCATGTAATATTCCATTGTATATATGTACCACATCTTAATGATCCATTCATCTGTTGTTGGACATCGAGGTTGGTTCCAAGATTTGGCTATTATACTGATTGCTGCAATAAATAGTGGGGTGCATACGTATTTTGGAATGAATGTCCTTCCATCTTGGGGGTATATGCCTAGGAGAGCAATTGCTGGGTCAAATGGCAGCTCAATTCTGAGTTCTTTGAGCACTCTCCAGACTTTTCTCCATAGATGTTGGACTAGGGGGCATTCCCACCAGCAGTGGATGAGAGTTCCTTTCATACCGCATCCTCACCAACAAAGGTTGTTTCCATTATTTTTGATGTGAGCCAACCTCACTGGTGTGAGGTGGTATCTCATTGTTGTCTTGATTTGAATCTCCCTGATGATGAGTGAAGGTGAGCATGTTTTCATGTGTTTGTTGGCCATCTTTCTGTCTTCCTCAGAGAAGTGTCTATTCATTTCATCTTCCCATTTTTTTATGGCTTTATTTGGTTTTGAGGGGCTCAGCTTTCTGAGCGCTTTGTATGTCCTAGATATCAGCCCTTTAACTGATATATCAAGTGAAAAGATTTTTTCCCATTCTGTTAGCTGTCTTCTTGCGTTAAGTAGGGTTTCTTTTGCCATGCAGAAGCTTT
This sequence comes from Suncus etruscus, assembly GCF_024139225.1. Classification (NCBI taxonomy): domain Eukaryota; kingdom Metazoa; phylum Chordata; class Mammalia; order Eulipotyphla; family Soricidae; genus Suncus; species Suncus etruscus. The sequence continues at coordinate 56,712,640 of NC_064859.1, read as the reverse complement.
TTAGTTTGATGTAGTCCCATTTGTTTATATTTGATGCTAACGTTCTTGCCATTGGTGCTCCATTCTCAAAGACCCTTTTGATATAAAGGTCTTCGAGTGTTCTGCCTATTTTATTCTCGATAAACTTTATAGATTCAGGTCTGATTTCCAGGTCTTTGATCCATTTTGAGTTGACTTTTGTATAAGGAGTGAGGTATGGGTCAATTTTCACTTTCTTACATGTGGTTTTCCAGTTGTACCAACACCATTTGTTGAATAGAATTTCTTTGTTCCATTTCAAGTTCTATTGTTTTGTTTGTTTGTTTTCATTTTGGGCTATATCTGGCAATGCTCAAGGGTTATTCCTGACTCTGTATGCAGGAATTACTTCTAGTGATGCTCAGGGGACCAGCCAGATGGGAGACTGAAATCAGGCTGGCCACAAGCAAGGCAAGCACCCTACTCGTGCTATCTTCTTGTTCTCAAACTTTGTCATGATTTTCAACATGTTCAGAGAAAAAGAGAACACAAGGAGATCCAAACTCAGAAAAACTATGACTAGATCTTGGATAAGATCTTTGAGCATATGGAATAATAGTTCTACATAATTAAATTTTAATTTGTAGCATGCAGCAGAGCTCTCCTTGTGGTTATTTTGGTTTGTTTCCTAGGTATGATCTTAATCCCTATGGCACGAAATAGAGGGTTGTGCAGTTAGGGAAGAGAAGGAACTATGTTCAACTATGACAATGTTAGTTGATAATGCTCGCTCTGAGCAAGAACTGGGTACTGAAAGAAGATAAAGTTATATGCATGATACCCTTTCAGTAACAATACTACAAAACAAAGAGGAAAAATGAAAGAGAGAGAGAGAGAGAGAGAGAGAGAGAGAGAGAGAGAGAGAGAGAGAGAGAAGAAAAATGCCTAAAATGTCTGCCACAGAGACAGACAGAGGAGAGGGCAAGGAATGCGTAGAGGTGAGTAACTGGGGACACTGAAGGCAAGAAATATGCACCTACGAAGGAATGGTATTGTAAAATGTATGAATGAAACTCAGTTATGAACAACTTTGTAACTATCTCATGGTGACTCAATTAAATTAAATTATTTATATTTGTTTAAAAAGGACAACCAAAATTGGAACTACCAACTGATAATTCTGACAAAATTGATGCCTAATCTTTGGAGGCCACACTTTGAACACACTGAACTAGTTGACACTATTTGTACCATTTGTGTTTACCTCATTGAATATTCATTACATGGTTTCCCTCCTTCTTTTCTGTAGTGTAGTTATCTATGTTCTAAAGCTCTCCAGATAATTCCTTCTCTAAATACCATTATGAAAAATCCTAATACTTGTTGACTACTTGTAACATAAGTCAACTATAATTTCTCTCTTTTTTCTTTCAGGAATAGCTGATGATATTTCAAATTTCAGAGAAGTTAATTAGCTCAATTTAACTTTCAAAACAAACTGTATGATATTTTTCTTGACCAATTTTTACTTAGATATTCACTCAATAAAGATCATTCAGTCACCAAAGATTTTGACTATTTTGTACAGCATCAAAAATATTATATATATATATATATATATATATATATATATATAGCTTTACTCCTTTCCTTTTACCCTTTCTTCTATTCATCCTCCTTTTTTAATCCTTCCTTCCTTCCTTCCTTGCTTAATGTATTTCCTCCCTCCCTTTCTTTCGGAACTTCCTCATTTCCTCCCTTCCTCCATTCCTTCTTTCTTTTTCTCTTTCTTTCTTTCTTTCTTCTTTCTTTCTTTCTTTCTTTCTTTCTTTCTTTCTTTCTTTCTTTCTTTCTTTCTTTCTTCTTTCTTTCTTTCTTTCTTTCTTTCTTTCTCTTGTTTTCTTTCTTTCATTATTCTCTCTTTCTTTCTTTTTCTTTCTTCTTCTTTCTTTCTTTCCTTTCTTTCATCCTTCTTTACTTTATTTCTACACTTTTCACTTCCTTTCTCCTTTATTTCTAATTTTTCTTTCTCTTTCTTTCTTTTTCTTTCTTCCTCGTTTTCCTCTATATCCCTCCTCTTTTCTTCTCTACTTCTACTTTTCTTTCTTCTCTGCCTCCCGTCTTTCATTCATTTCCCTCTCCATCTTTCTTTCCTCCCCCTCTTCTTTTCTTCCTTTATTCTTGACTCTTCACTTAGAGATCACTCTAGGCAGATAAAAATAACCCCAATATCAAATTTTATATATAATAATGGCATCAACAAATTGTGGTCAGTAATGATTGTTTTAGCAAAACCTACATATGATGTTTTATTCAATGTAGCCAATAATCACTGTTGTGGGAGAAGAATTTAACTCAAAATTCTGTGACCTAATATTTTATTTTATCTCACCTCAAATCACACATGTGAGACTGATGGCAAAATTTAGAAATACTGAAAAAAAATAAAAATTACCACTAATTTGCACTTTCACAAATTCTAATATATTCATTTCTAAAAGAAGATTTAAAAAAAGTTATAAAGTAGTTCTGTTTGTGAGACCATAGGCCCCAGATTGCCACATTTCTACTATTTAAGACTGAAACTTTATATAAACAACCTTGCTTCAGTTTATAATTGTGAAATCCGCAAGGGTCACATTGGCAATAAAATACTCCACAACTTTCATGGCAGTGAACATCTGGTATGTAATTTTACATAAACAAATTCTACTTTGATGAAACTTAAACCTATGAAATTTAAACAAAACGGTGTTAGGACTGAATCCCAAAAGAAAAAGAAAGGAATTTGGTTTTCTGTTTTTCCTTTCTTGAGACCCAGGTGCACATTAAAGTTAGTGCCAGGACACACACTTGTATAATTTGGCTCCAGGAAGGTTTTTCTGTATAATGACATTAGAATGGCTACATCAAAACGACCACAGGCCTCAAGCAGAGTTCAGAAAACCCCATCCTTCCACAGGGGGAAAAGGAAGGAACTGGCTTGGGTAGACAGAACTGTATGGAACCACACCAAAATCTTAAAGTTGATATGAATGAAAATATTGAAAGAAAGCTCCATTTTCTACATTGGATTGGATTCCTTGTTCAGCTGTTTGATTCAGGAATCCAGTTCAGCAGATGCCTATATCAGATTCTGTAGAAAGGAACTAGAAGTCAAAAGATTTTTTTATTTTCTCTTTTAAAAATAATTAAAATAAAGAAAGTCCATTTCCAAAACCCTGCATTATATTAGTTGCAATAAATTTTAAAGTCATGAAAAGCATTTTTCTCTTAAACATATTATCCTTCAACATTTGGTAGGTAATTACACATAAACTCTTTCAAGACTTTTTAGACTTGACACCTTTATTTTTAATGAACTAGAACTAAGCCAACTAACAACAGTCAGTGTATCTTTAAGACATGTACCTTTAAGTACATAGTATAAAGTCGAGTCTACTTAAAGCAAACAATTCTATAGAGAATGATTAATATAACTTTGAATCTATGTATTGGCTAAGTCAGAACTCAGTCAAGTCCCACAGAGGTCTCTTAGTCTCTAGTCTACAATGATCTTATATTTCTCCACAGTTAGTGATGCGTCTTTCTGGATATAAACACTTGTTCTCCTGATGGAGTCTACCAATGTGCTCCATCTCTAACATTGTCCCAACTTAAAAGCTGTCTGTCAAACCCTGCAACACTTTACACATGAATAACTATAAGTATCTCAAGTTTAATATGTTGAAACAAAGCTTGATGCTCTTTATTTATCACCACAAACAAGATACAATTCTCTCATTTTCAATGCTCTATCATAAGCAATAAATTTCACAAGCACCTAAACTTCCTCCTACTTGTTTTATATATATCTTGTGTATGGTTTGCTAGTTTTACTTTAGAATTGCCTTTAAATTTTCTCTCTGTATCCATTCTCTGTCATCTCAACAAATAGTTATCATACATTTTGATGTTATCTACTTCTCATTTCACAAGAATTCCTTGCTTAGATACACTATTTTCCATTATTCCTCCCTCTCTTACACTCATTTTATAGCAACTGACAACTGACAGGACTGGCAGTGATTGGTTGTCCAAAATTATTCCTATAAATATTCAACCTAGTTATTTATGTGCTTAGAATACCAAGGTTCTCAGTCAATTAGGATACTCAGTAATCAGGTTAATGTGGTACCAGACATCAAACTCAAGGCCACAAACATACCAGAGATGTATATTTCTCTTTTATTCTATACCTCTGGCCTTTATTTTCATTTTACATATATACATATATTTGTATATATATATATAATGAAATTATTAATTTTTTTTTGCTTTTTTGGCCACACTGGTGATGCTCAGGTGTTACTCCTGGCTATGTGCTCAGAAATCACTCCTGGCTTAGGGAACCATTTGGGACGCCAGGAGATTGAACCAGGGTCCATTCAAGGATAGCATGGGCAAGGCAGATGCCTTACAGCTTGAGCCACCTCTCAGGCCCCAAATTACTATTATTTTTAAAATTAAATCTAAAAGAAATTTTTATGAATCTTTTAAAATAGTGTATAGTCATGTTTGACTTTATATCTAACAAATGTTCCTCCAATTACAGATGTTTCTTACCATTATTCTTGCTATGTCTCATAATTTTGAATGTTTTGTGTCTTCTGATTGTGATGCCTAACTTCTTTCTAAGTTCCTTTTCGGGATAGTTTTTCTAGCAGTGCTCAGTATCTGCCAGGGAAAGTTAGAATCCTCTAGAAGCAGCACATTTCCAGGGGTCAAAGTCAATGTTATCATGCATGAATGTCATTAAGTATCTCTCCCACCCAGTCTATAACCTTTTATCCTTTTACACTAACATCAGCTGTTATATTATTTAAGTAGTCTTTATTGATTCACCTATGGTGAAACTTTATTTTAATTTTAATTTTAAGCACTATATTGTAAAACTTTCTGTTACAGAAAATATGTGCTCATATTTCTTTTGAACATATTTTTTTTGCTCATATTTCTTTTTGTTCATATAAGGGAATATTGCAAACTGTTACCCATTGAATTTATGTGAAATCATACTATTAGGTTTATCTAATAAAAGTTGAGTTAATAATCACTTCTAGAACATACAATTTAAATGATTCTACTGTTGCAGAGACCAAAGAAGCCTCATATTACAGAAATGGTAGCAGAGGTTTAGTGATATCTCTGATATGTGTGTTTCGACGTGACTCTAGAACAGGGGTCTCAAACTCAATTTACCTGGGGGCGGCAGGAGGCAAAGTCCTGGTGAGGCAGGGCCGCATAAGGGATTTCGCTTACCGAATATTCGCAATAAAAAATCGCATTAGTTCCATGATCCCCATACTTTGGTGGGCCCATGCAAACGATAATTGCCACACTAACATTTTTTTACAGTGCTCCTTTGACTCTAAACCTTAAAAAAAAAAGTTGATGGTCACTATCACTAAAAGGTATAAATAGGCCAAACCTGAGAACAATAATCCATGTTAATTTATAAGAATTGTGTCCTTTTGGTGTCTTATAAATAATACACTGTATGCAGTACTGAATAGTTGCATCATGCTGATATATTTAATTTTGTGTGTATCCTGTAATTATGTTATAATGTTTTCAGAGAACTTACTGTAAAGAACAAGATATACCTTTGATGTACTATACTAAGCACTGAATGTGTTTGAGTTTAGAATGATAATACTTCCTTATTAAAAAAAAGTGATTCTCCTCTGTAAATGAATACAGAAAATTTGAATAGACTCTGTTGACATATAACTTACAGCCTCCACAAATCTTAGGGCTTCATATTGATTAAATCTAAAATGTAGACACTGGTTAATTTTCTCAAAGTGATACTATCTGTCAAAAAAAGCTCCCAAATAAAGAGACAGACATTCCTAGGAGAAAAAAAAATCGCTTTAGTAAGAAAAATATTCGCAAAAAATCGCATTAAACATTTGCTTACCCCAAAAGGAACTGCTCAGAGTATGCGAATGTTTAATGCGATCTTTTTCTTACTAATGCGATTTTTATTGCGGTTATTCAGTAAGCGAATAATCACGAATACTGCGATATTTGAAGGCCAGCGGCGGGCCACAAAATGTTGTACAGAGGGCAGCAAACGGCCTGCGGACAGCGAGTTTGAGACCCCTGCTCTAGAGTATGGTATTTCTTTGCAAGCCATAAGAGGTAGAATGGTAGTGTGAATAAGACACAGTATTCTTTGTTGACCTCTTTTTAGACAACAAAAACTGCTCAAAATATAGTAGTTATTTATAACTTTTTATAAATTTTGTAATTTCATTGGAAAATTTTGCTGATCTCACCTAGGTTTGCTTGGATGCTTTGATTTTCTTTAACATAATCTCTCTTCCTTTGGTTTTATTTCTCCTGAATTTATTCTCCCAAAAATTACTCTAATGATATAATGTAGATTTTTTTGAAAGACAGTGAATATTTCCTTGAAAACAAAACTTCTGTGTACCTTAAAAATTAGTTAATTATCCAATAAATGCTATTGTCAATGCAAATTATAATTATAGTTTGATTCAGAGACAACAAATAAATATTCAAATCTCAGTGAGAGATCACCATGGACTTACAGTAACAGAGGATTTGGTGTTGCTCATTTTGGAGACCAAAATGTTTTATACCCTGGGATATTTAATGGTGTCACCTGGCTCTGCACTTGGGAATTACTACCTGTGGTTTTAGGGAAATTACACAAAATGTTGGGAATGAACCCTGGTTAGCTGCATTCAAGGTATATGCCCTTAAACTGTTTTATCCCTCTGCCCAAGTATTGTTTTTTAAAAATTATTTGTTGCCACATATGATGATACAATTTTGTGATATCCATAAATGTTTACATTATGAAATTATGTGCAGTTTCTCATAAGTAAAAAGTAAAAATAATGTTTAGCCTTTATGCTCTTTTTTATTTTTAAATATCACTTTTAAATGAAAAGCATTATTGTACTTACCTAATCTATTCAATTTCAAAAATAATGGTTGAATCTGAAGAGCAGTAACATCACAGAAAACTTAATGTACAAGTTATAGATTTATTTATAGCAATAATACACATTTCTTAAGAATAATTGTAAACAATAATGTAGAGGTTAGAAAACAATCTCTGAGTAATGTGGCATAATGATAATATTATCTGCATTACATATTGCCAGAACATTTTTACATCTAAAGTAGGTTAATATATACTATCTATAAGGTTAGAGTTTATATGAGGTATGAAAATTGATATTATTATAACAATTTTGCAAATCACATACAAGAGTCATAGAAAGGCAGATAAAATAGCTGTTGCACATACTAAGTATGTGACTTAGAATTAAATCCTTTATGAGTACATGAGCACACTATCATATGAGAATTTTAGAAGCTATTTGAAAGTGAAAATATAGTAGCTGAATATGTATAAAGATGAAGGTCAAGGCAAAGATTTAAATGCGGGATAAACATATTCAGAGAAAGATATGTTATTCTGTCAAGAAAATGTGAGCCTGTAAAGATACAATAGAGAATTTAATTAGTTGAAATGAATAAGTATGTTAAGTGGAGTGTACAAAAATAAATACTCATGAACACATCATTTACTATATGGTTCTTTTTATTAGCAAAAGTTTTGGATCCACTCTGTAAAATGTTGCATTTGTTTTTAGAAAATGCATATATACTTTCCAAAATATTCATGCAATGTTTTTAAATAATTTTTATTTTGACCAAAGTAGATTACAAGTCTTTCATAGTAATATTTTAGCTACATAGTGACATTGAATCAGAGGCATTCCCAACACCAATGTTGTTAACCTCCCTCCACCCTTGTTCCCAGCATGCATCCCATATCCTCCTCCTTTGCCCCCCAGGCTGCTAGTGTAAGAGATCCTCTTTGTGTCTAGCTTTTTGTAGATTGGGTATCAATTCTTTTGTGGTTGCTTTGTATTTGGTGTTTACCTACAAGAAAATGTCTTGCCTGGGATAAAAGCTCAGGTCAAAACAAGGGCACAGAGATAATGGAGCCTGACACTCTCACCCCCAAATGCATCAGTAATATAATATTGCACCAATTTTTTTTGCAAAGGCATATTAAAAAGTGATATAACGTATAGAAACAAGCTTTTATCTACTAAGGAGAAGAACTCATACATTTTACAATACAGGGGCACCTCCCACTTTGAACATATGTCATGTGGCCCCATCTTAGATTCCATGTGATTAGAAAGCAACCTTCCAACCCCAAATCCTAGATCTCAGACATGGAACCAACACAGTTCTCCGCAACAGCTTAGGAACCAAACTCCCTCTAGGACATTCTGAATACTGCTCTGACACCAACATGCACCAGTTTTGATATGATATCCGGACAATGAATAAATGACAACAACTTGATCTAAGAGCAGGTTGTCTTATCTCACCACCTAACAATAAGATGAAATCAGAAGACACATCATCCTTTGATCTGTGCAAAAGCCAAGATCGCTAACTAAAGAAAACTGACTGTGACAACCATGATTGGGCAGAACTTATCTTGGGACCAAAAAAAAGGCATGAAATTTTTTTATAATATCTTTATTTAAACACCTTGATTACAACATGACTGTGATTAGGTTTCAGTCATGTAAAGAACACCCCCTTCACCAGTGCAACATTCCTACCATCAATGTCCCAAATCTCCCTCTACCACACCCTACCCCCACCTGTACTCTAGACAAGCTTTCCAGTTCCCTCATTCATTCACATGGTTATGATAGTTCTTAGTGTAGTTATTTCTCTAACTACACTCACCACTCAATGTAGTGAGCTTCATGAAGTGAGCTGGAAGTTCCAGCCCTCCTGTCTTTGCCTCTGAGGATTTTTGCAAAAATGTCTTTAATTTTTCTTAAAACCCATAGATGAGTGAAACTACTCTGCATCTATTTATCTCCCTCTGACTTATTTCACTCAGCATGATAGATTCCATGTACATCATGTATAGGAAAATTTCAGTGTCTTGCAATTTTTATGTGATCTTTTGAGGATTAAATAATTGGTAAGGTATTTGCCATCACACAGTCAAATTGGACTTGTTATTCTGTTCTCCATATTGTTTCCTGAGTCCAGTAGAGAGAGCTCTGAGAATAGGTCCAGGGGTTGGATGTGGCCCCAAACAAAATAAGAACAAATATATAAAATAAAAAATATGAAATTTTTAAAGAATATTTCTTTCAAACTTTCTTTCAAAAGAATTTAGAACTACATTTTTGTTGCTACATAGATAGTATTTCTCACTACCTCTATCCCTTTTATTTTAAAACTCTTTTGAAAATATATTTCATTACATTTCATCAAAATCACCAGAAGTTATTTCTGAGTGCATGGCCAGGAGGAACCCCTGAGAGTCACCAGTGTGGTTCAAAAAAAAAAAAAAAAAGAATGATATGGTTTGCAACCATATGTTTCTGTACAATTGTTTAATACTTGTAATGCTACTTTACTATTCACCATAAAGTCAGTAACTCTCTACCTCTGTTCCTTTGTCTCCTTCTCCCTTGTGCATATATTTTATAAGATAAGAAACAATTGAAAATTTTTTTACTCAAGGTCACACCCAAGACCTAATTTCAATTTTAAAGATAGTTATCCGCTAAAATACCTAACTCATTAATCCAGACATGAATAAATGGATGTCTAGGAGAAGTTCCTGAAACATTGCAGGGGCCATCTTTTGCCTACTAACCTCACTCTCACGATGCTCTTGTCTGAACTATGGGAATATGTGTAGAACTGGGCATGAAACTCAACTTTTCACAAACGTGTCCCTTACTCCACTCCTTCTCATTTCTTTTAACACATAAATACACAACTATTTGCCAAAAGCATAAACATAATTCCCATTTATCTCTATCAAGGAGTCTAGAGATTTTAATAATTTTTACCATACCCAGTCTAATTAAGAACTTTGCACATTATGAACATTGGCAGGATTATCTTACTCTCAGAAGAAATATGAACTACAATAAAGTAGAATAGACTTTAGGTCTATGGACATTCTTTAAATACTGAAAAAAATTAATGCAGACTTAGAAATTTTTATGTGGATTTAATTTATTAATGTTCAAAATGCTGAAAATTAAAACAAAATTAAAAATATTATTTTAAAATAACATTATACACTTACACATAATTATTATACACTTACAAAAATGTATTTAAAGTAAAATAGTTTTATTTATATAAATATAAGAAGGGGAAAACAGTGTATATGTCTGTAAATAAAAAAGAGAAAAAATATATGCGTGTTTATATAGTGTTTATATATATATGTATATATATGAAGAAAAAGAGAGAATGAGTCATGAGCTTCCTCCAAAAAAAAAAAAAAACCTGGCATCATCATACATATTTACATTTTATTTAATGTTTGGCTTAATATAATTATGTTGTCATATCAAATTCTGACTTCAAATATGTAGTCCTATGCAAGGGCTTGGATAAAGTATTTGAAGAATATCTAGCTGTATACAATTGTTAAAATATGGGGCCAGACCAGTGGCATAGGCAGTAGGGCTTTTGCCTTGCATGTGCTACCCTAGGGCAGACCATGATTTGATCCCCGACATCCCATATGGTTTCCCAAGTCAAGAGCGATTTCTGAGCACATAGCCAGGAGTAACTCCTGAGTGTCCCTGGGTGTGGCCCAAAAACACAAAAACAAAAAATGTTGTATGCTGTGGAGTTTTCAAGTACTTTATTTAGCCTATTCTTGATTACAAATTTATGCTCCCAGAATATCCCAGAATGAAGTAAATGGGCTTTCACAATCTCCACAACAAATGAGAGAGAGAGTTTGTTTAAGATATTTTGCTGAAAATGAAGCTGCGATTCTTGAGAGAAACACAAGTCAAGAAGAGTTTTTCAGGGTTAGATTAAGATTGTAGATAAAAGCCTGGAGCAATAGCGCAGCAGTAGGGCATTTGCGGCTGATCTAGGATGTACCTTGGTTTAATCCTTGAAGTCTCATATGGTCCCCCAAGCCTGGAGAAATTTCTGAGCACATAGCCAGGAGTAAACCCTGAGCATTGCGGGTGTGGCCCAAGAAGAAAAAAACGAAAAACAAACAAAAAATGATTGTAGGAAAGACTAGATGGTAAAGAACTTAGTAATGTATTTTCTATTTTCTATTTTTTAGGTAAACTATTTTATATTGATACAGAATTACCATAGTCCATGAGGAACTTGGGTTGAGTCATGGTTTTAAAATTTTAAGTGCCCTAATATTTATGTGATTAACATATTTTTGACAAATTGCCATTTCTAACTCATTGATTCCTATGCCATTCCTTCATCAATGATACATATACATACATTGCATTTTACCCACAACTGATCCAGATAAATTAAGCATAAAAATATTATTTACTTTATACAGAGGACATAAAAATCCAAACAATTCAATCTAATTGAAGACAATTTACCTATTTTTCTTAATTCTTTCACAAATGGTTCTAGCATACTCCACTCTTGAGAGGAGTGGGTGACATCCAAATCATGGAAGTCCAAAATCATGACAAGTTAAATATCCTTCTCCTAGAGTAACTTTGTTAGATAAGCAAAGTATACAAGATAACAAGGTCTAATGCTGTTGTCCTTATAGCAATACTTAATATTGGGAGGTGGAAAAGACCACTTCATTTCTTAAACTTTTGTGCCATGAATCTTCTACCATGAGGATCTACTTCAAACACTTAAGCAAGCAGATTACTCCACATCTGAAATGTACACCTAGTTTAAGAAATCTGACAATGGCCATTATGGTGCAGTAGTGATATGCTAGCAGAATTTACCAGAAATATTCCTTTCAGCATTTGTCAGAAATCTATCCTCTAGTCTCCAAGGAAATCTGTGCCTGGTCAGAGTACATTGTGTCAAAATCATGCAAGATATGTATTAGAAATCTGCCACACCAATTTTTGGGTTTTTATTCTATAGGAGAATCACACTGGAGAGACTTTTATGCTGCAGATGCTTGGTGATAGAGAATGTGAATGCTTTAGGACTGATGCTGGCGAAGCTGAGTATTGATATATCTAACAGAGGCTACAGAAGCTGCATTTATTGCAAGTTCTGGATGCCCACAGAGTTTCCACAGAGTTTGTCAGGTGAGCACCCTAGAAGTAGTAAACACTTTTCTTCAGTGTCTCTCTTGTGCCCCCTATTGATGGAATTGAATGCACTGCCAGTAAGCAAAAGAAAAGTCATTGAGGGACACAGATCCATTTTCTCAGTACAGGTAGAGAGAATAAATTTGGTGAAGAAAAACAAATTTATAACTGTCATATGTTGATAGATGGCGGAATACAGGAATCAGCAGAACAAGGAAACATAGATTCTAGCCAATGACATGTGAAATCATAGAGCTTGGTTTAGCTTGGTTTGAATTACCTTCTTTAACATAAAAGATAAAAAGTAGAATGTAATATATGCATTTAAAATGTATATCACACAAATGTGTGTGATATGAAACATGCAGGTTATTTTACATTTGTAAATAAAAGAAAGTAATTAAAGTATTTCTTGTTTTATTCTTGTTTTCTGCAGCAGAAATATCTTTTTCTCTGATTAATGTTTTCTTTCCAGAAAATCATGTTTTATTTACTTAATTTTCCTCCAAGTTAATGATTTCCAGTATCAAATAAGTTCTGCTTTCTATAAAGGGTGAAAAATATAGGAATTCTCTTTTAATAGAAAAGTGTGTACCCAAAAACAAATATAAGATTCTTTAGTTGATAACTCTTTGAGGCACTACTTACCTATAAATGTGAAAGCCAAAATCCAACAGCTTTTAACACACACCTCACTCCATTACTAATCACAACATTCTGACAAAGAACAGTCCAGTTTCTAAATTATTCCTCTTTATAGAGAACAGAAGAAAGGGGCAAAAAATAGCAGTTTTAATCTATCTTCTCTATTGTTCTCAGAATCAAAGAAAAGACCTTTATATTGTTATAATCTTGTTTATGAGAATGATCATTTCAATGTGTTATACTTGGGAAAAACTACAGATATTCTCTGCAAAACACCAAATCTTGACTTATATCTATTTCTCAAAAACATATAAATAACACTAAACAAGGGGCTAGAGCAATAGCACAGTGGATAGTGATTTTGCCTTGCATGCAACAGATCTGGGTTAGATCCTCAGCATCCCATATGCTCCCCCCTTTCCCAAGCCTGCCAGGAGTGATTTCTGAGTGCAGAGCCAGGAGTGACCCCTAAGCAAGCACCCTTGTGTATGGCCCCAAAACAAAATGAAACAAAGAATAATATTAAACACAATTTTAAGAGAATTATAGTATTATGCTATTAAATAATAAAAGGAATATAAGAATATCCACAGGAAAAGAAATTTAGCCTTTTTAAAAATAACTATTATTTAGTACTGAAGACAAGAAAATAGTAAATGGGGGCCATATCAGTGGTACAAGTGATAAGGCGTTTGCTTTGCATGCACTAATTTAAGATGATCGTAGTTCGATACCCTGGCATCCAATATGGTCCCCCAGGCCAGGAGCAATTTCTGAGCACATAGCCAGAAGTAACCTCTGAGCATCACTGGGTGTGGCCCAAAAAACAAAATAAAAGGAAAGATAAGAAAAGAAAATAGTAAATGGAGAAAGAAACAGATAATTTCTGATAGAGTATATACAATATTCTAAAAATCAATGATAAAATTTCAGTTTGGAGGTACTCATGAGATAATACAACAGGTAGAGTACTGCTTTGAATGTGTCTGGTCCAAGTTCAATCTATAGCACATTATGTGGTCTTGTGAACTCCTTCAGAAGTTACCCATGAATGCAGAGCCAGAAGTAAGCCCTTAGCAGCACCAAGTCTAAACACCCCCCAATTATTATTCAAGGAGAAAAAAATTGAGTATTTATAGTAACTGATGATTATTTTACAAATAGGAGATCAAAATATGATGAAGACTATTATATGATATCTAAAAAATCAAAATTAATTGTACAATGTGTAATTGTCTTTTACTTGTCGAGCCCACATTAGATCCCTATTCCCTAAAAGGACCTACATAGCATCAATAATGATCACTAAGAAAAGAGCCAGGATTAAGCCCTGAGTATCTCTGAGTCTTACCCAAAATAAAAAAAGGACAAAGATATTAGAGTAATTATTTGAATATTTTTAGTAGAGCATCATTAGAACTATGAACTTGAGGTGAGAGTATGCACAACTGAATATTGGAAAATGTTTAGAACAAGCATTACAAAGATATTTGTTTTCTAATATTTCAGGTTCTTTATACATTTTTAAGTCTTTGTATTTGACAGACCCAAGGAACTACTGCTGATAATAAGTGAGTAGTGGGTAGACTTTATGTGCTGTATAATCTTCATCTTTACCTTCTATTTATTACATTATGAACATACTCATATTTATCATCATCATCATCATCATTGTTCCAGGTAGAATACTTAAAAAATGTAAGTAATTTACCACTTAGACTGAAGACCCAATAGGTTAGAAATGGTATCATATTATGATGTAAAAATTAATATATTAAGGAATAAAAATTGTAAGGTTGAAATACTTATGGTTCTAGCATCAGGTGCAAGTTGAGTTTGCATGGTCCATTCTATCAAATTTCCTTCACTCACTAATCGACACAGTTCCTTGTAATGCCAGATAACTCCCTGGCATAGTACCAATCACAGAATGAGACTCTTGAGACTGGAGACCAGAGTCACTGCCAGTTGTTGACAGAGGTTTCTACTAAGCATCTGACCAGCAGCACCTATTTTGTCTCAGACCAATAGCTTTCACACCTTTCTAGTGGAATAAGGATGAGGTCCCTATGCCATAAGATTTCCAACCTCTACTAACACCAGTAATGGATGAGTTCCCATATTCCAGACTCAGCCTTCAGAAGAAGACACAGAAACTGGCTGGAGTCCTTGGAGTATAAGAAATTCCAATACTCACTAGTGAGAATAAATCTGGAAGAGAAAAAGTCTGTGTCCCCACTTCTAAGTTAACTGATGCCACCCCCTCAGGTACAGTGGGAAATGAAGGAACTCAAAATGTAAAGAAAAAATGATAAAGTCAGTAAGATTTCCAACAATATTGTTCCTTTTAAACATGATTGAAGACTGTAGGGAAACATTCTTTGAAGCTTAATGATATTAGAACAGACACTTGAACAGAGAAACCAAAGATATAAAGAGAGCTTAATAGGATAAGTGAAATAACTCACTCAAATAGAAGTAAAGTAAAAAAAAATACAGGAATAAATCTTATCAGCAGAATAGATGAAACCCCAAAAATTAAACCAGTAACCCTGAAGACACTATAAACAGCCTTCAGTAAAGAATAGACAAGAGAGAGGAGAATGTGTAAAATAAAGATAACATTAAAAATATTGTTGACAACATTAGGAAAAACAACCTTAGGATTGTAGAATTCCAGAATGAGAAGAGAGATAGAAGAGTGGTTAGTCAAAGAGAGAATAGTTGAGTGCTTCCCTAATCTAGAGACAGATGGGAGCACAGATCTAAGAGGCTCAAAAATCACAATAAGTTGAAATACAACCACAAAATATATTGCAATTTTGATAGAAATAATCAAATACAGAGATATACTGTACCTAGAGCAGCAAATGAGAAGCAACCCCTCCGGTACAAAGTTAAAGCTCAAGAATCACAGCAGGCTTATTAAATGAAACTGCAAGCAAAAAGACTGGAATGACATATTCATACACTGAATTAAAAGAACCTCTAGTCAAAAGTCCTCTATTCTGCAAGGTTATTACTCAGAATTGAAGGAGAGATAAAGCATTGTTAGAAAAACTTCAGGTGATGATATTTCAGCATCTAAACCAACTCTAAATGGAATAATAAATGACCTCATGTAAAAAAAAGTAAAGATTAAAAACATAAGCAACCAAATCCCAATGGATATGTGACAAAAAAATTCCTTCATGTTAGTAATTTCTCTAAATGTCAATGAATTGAACTCTATAAAATAGCAGAGTAGCTGATAAAATGGAGAAACAAAATCTAGCCTTCTGTTGCTTATGATAGATATTCTTGAGGCTTCAAAATAAGCAAAGGGTCCTGGTGAAAGGTTGGGAAATAATCATACAGACTAATGTAAGACTGTAAAATATTAGGAATGGTCCAACTTGTGTCAAACCAAATAGTATTCACTTAAAAAAAATAGTGATAGACATTATCTAATAGTCACTGGATAATTTGATCATGAAAACTTCATTTTCAACGCATGTGCTTAGTAAAGAAAATGAAAGTTTTATAAAGCAACTACCAAGAGATTTGAAGGATTAATGCACTGCAACACTTCAGTAGTGTAGTGGGAGATTTTAATACTTTGGTCTTATTACTAGACAGATCAAACAAAAAGAATATAAATAAAGAAATGAAAGCTTTCATAGAGGGATTAGAAATTCTGGGACTAATATATCTATGTATTACACTTCATATCCAAAATATGAATATACATTCTTCTCCAAAGCATATGGAACATTCTCCAGGATAGATCACATGTTGAACAATTTAAAAATGCATAAAGTTATGAAAGCAGAAATTATCGAATATATTTTCAAATCACAAAGCCAACATTTGAAAATGAAAAATATCTATAAATAAAAATTATATCAGAGAAAATAAATTCTTCAAAGTAAATGAGAATAAAAATAAACTAGAACCCAAGAGATTCAGAAAAATAAGTATGAAGAGGAAAGTTCATAGCAGTGAACATTCACATCAGAAAGAAGAAAATAATCAAAATTATTAATATCAAACTTTGAGAGAATATAAAAAATAATTTATTTCAATATAAGTAAGAAATATAAAATAATAAAAATTGGGAAGAAAACAATGGTATAGAAATCAAGGTAACAATCTAGAGGATCAATGAAATAAGAAATTTCATGATTTCTTTGAAAAGTAAACATATTGAGAAAACTGCAATTTTAACAAAGAGAATAAGCCAGAAAACCCAAATAATTTTGATCAAAAATAAAAGGGGATAATTTTAACTAGCATCTCAGATATATAAAAGATTCTAAGAGGTTACTATAAATGATTATATGGCACTGTGCTGGGGAACGAAAATAAATTTATAAAATTTTAGAATAATCAAGGAAAAATTAAAAAATTTTTGATCATGCTAATTATGTATAATGACACTGAAAGAATAACTAAAAATCTCCCAAAGAACAAAAGTCCTGGCCAATTATTATGTAAATTATATCAAAATAGCAAAGAAGATACTGTGAATAATTCCTCAATGTCTTTCAAAATATTTCTGAAAGAGAAAATCTTCCAAATTACTTTTATGAAATCTACATTACCTTAATGCCAAAAGTACAATACAACAATAAAAAATAAAATTAAAGACTGATATCTTAAATAGTAGGACACAGTTTCTCAGCAAAATTTAAGTGAGGTAAAAGAAACAATATATCAAATGAAACATATATTATCAAGTGGGTTTCATCTTGGTGTGAAACAATGACTAAATTAATGTAATACATCATGTCATTAAAAAGAATAATAAGAATCAAATGATGATACCTATTAAGGCAGATAGGTATTGACAATATTTGATATCTGTGTAGAATTTAAAAACATAAAAGTACAAAAAATAAAATTTCTGATGGCCTCATACTGTAAATCTAGTCAACTTCATATTTAATTAAAAAAACTGGAAAGCCTTGTTTCTAAAATCACACTCCCAAAAAGAAATTCATTTTTAACTATTATTCAATATATTTTGAAAGTCACAGCAGTCAGATAAGAAAAATAAATCAAAGGAATTTTTTCCAGATTGCAAAAGAAGCTAAATTCACTATTTATGTTAAAAAATAAGTATCGTGCTTGCTTCAGCAGCACATATACTAAAATTGGACCGATATAGAGAAGATTAGTATGTCTCCTGAGCAAGGATGACACGCAAATTCGTAAAATGTTCCCTATTTAAAAATTATAAGTTTCAAAATATCAAAAACACTAAAGGTGCAACTAAAAAATATTCAAGAAAATAATTTAGTAGAGCAAGATATCAGGCTAGGAAATCACACAAAATTATTGTAATTTCTGTATGCGAATAATGAACTAAGAAATTAAGGAGTAAAATATGTATCTTCATTAAAATAATATTTTAAAAAGTCCTAGGAATCACCTAGACTATGTTAAGTTATTACATAGAAAAATACTATAAATTGTTGAAAAAATTTAAAAGATTGAAAATATATAAAATAAGTAATTGAAATAAATACAAGATAACAACTAGAAAAGAAAAAATGTTCTATTTTTATAAATTGGAGTAATATAGTAATTAAACTTGTAATTATTGGAATAGTATACATTCTCATACAAGAAAAAAACTAAGAACCCAGAAATGAAATTTTAGTTTATAAACAGTTCACCTATAAATCTAGTTTATAACAGTTAACAAAGGAGGTAGGGGTGTGAAGTAGAGTAAGGAAAGTCTGTATAACAAATACCTTATTTTCTGGCATATAAGATGACATATAAGGGGGTGTATAAGACAACCCCCTACTTTTCCTGTTAAAATATAGGATTTGGGCAATATTTTCTGTATAAGACTACCTCTCTTTTAACTGACATCAAATGGAAATTAAAAAACGTAAGAGCTAAAGAGTACAACCCTCAAAGGTTAACCGTATATGTTTAATAAAGCTAGACTTTGGAGTGCCAACAATCATTTTACATTTATCATTTGTAGTGACTGTGATTTTTTAATTGTGATCTACATTGAGAACAGGGAGAGGGGGCTCCTACAGAAGCAGCTGGCTGGGTTGCAGTGATTAATAGAACAGCTAGAGGGAGACAGATAGCCTCTTCTGTATCCCATAAAAGCTGAATAGAGGACTGAGCACTGGATGCCACATACCCAGCTGCTGATGAGATGCAGTGCTCAGTAACTCAGCTTCTCTGTGTGCCCTCAAAGATGAATCACGACAAGCAAAGGACTGAGCACCAGAAAGTCACATACCAGCAATGACACCTGGCAGTTGGATAGGATGCAGCGCTCTGTAACTCAGCTCCCCTCTGTGTCCTGAAAGACAAATCAGGACAAGCAGAGGACTGAGTGATGATGACTGACATGGTATGCGGAGGTAAGAGCATGGTGGATCACTCATCCCTGAAGCTGGAGAAAGTTTCAGCATTCAAGTATACTAGCGTATATATACTGGCGTATAAGATGACCCCTGACTTTTAAGAAGATTTTTATGGTTTAACAAGTCGTCTTAAACACCAGAAAACATGGTATTATTGGAAAAATTTAATAGTACTATGCAAAAAAGAAATAAGAAGAATAAATTAAGAACTAATGAGGAAACAATAAAAAGGAGGAAGAGGAGGAGGAGAAAAACAGAATGAGGAGGAGAAAAAAAATTAAGAGGAAAAGAAAAAAAGTCTCTGGAATCACATATCACACTATTTATAAGATAAACTCAAAGTGGATTAAAAATTTCAAGACTGGACCAGAATCCATCCAGTATATTGAGGGCAGTTTAAGTGTATCTCTTCAGAAAAATAGACCAAAACATTATACCTAACACAAAATTTCTGTTTGGAGAATATTCCAATCAGGATTGCTCAAGAGCCATGGGAAAAAAAAAATGGTGCCAAAAATAATGGTATCAAAGTTTATGTTGCAAATCAAAGGATTCAAGATTTTTTTTTATTTTCACTTAATTAATTTCTTTTCTAAGCTTTGTTATTTCCTTCTGCCTATTTTTATTGGTTTCTTTTGTTGATCATTTTCTATTTTGTATCCTGTGCCATTATACTGTTTCTGAAGGCCCTATCTTCCTTCCTGATTTGTCCTTGCAAAGCTATAAATTTTCCACTTGGGACCACTGTCTCCCATAAATTGTGGTAAGTTGTGTCTTCATTGTCATTTTGATTTCCTCTTTGATTTCACTTTGATTCACTGGTTGAGTAGTGTGCTATTTAATTTCCAGGAGTTAGAGTTTTTCTTCTGTGTCCATTTGTAGTTCACTTCTATTTTCAATGCCTTATAATCTGATAAGGTAGTTATGTACAATTTCTATCCTCTTGATTTTATGGTGATATGTTGTATAGGCCAGCATGTCCTCTATCCTGAAAAGTGATTCATGTGCATTGGAGAAGAATGTGTATCCCGGTTTCTGGAGGTGGAAAGCCGTCTATATTTACTAGAACACTTTCTTCAATTTTTCTTTTCAAACCTAGTATATTCTTGTTGGGTTTCAGCCTGGTTGAGCTATTAGGCGGTAAGAAGTTAGTGTTGAGGTCTCTCATTATTATTGTGTTGCTATTGATATCTTCTTTCAGTTTTGTCTGTAAAGTTTCTTAGCTGTTGTTTTTCTGTGAAGCTATGCATACTTTCTTCAAATGTAAAAGTGAGTCTGGCTAGGAGTGCTGTATTCTAGGTGAAGCATTTATTTCATTAAGCTTCTTCACTATATCCTACCACTGCCTTCTGGCCTTGAGGGTTTCTTGTGACACTTCTGCTGTAAATCTTAAGGATGCTTCTTTGAATGTAATTTCCCTTTTTGATCTTGCTGTTTTCAGTATTGTATTTCTATCTTTGCAATTCTTTATTGTGACAAAGATGTGTCTTGGGGTGGTTTCATTTAGCTGGTACTCTTAGGACATGCAGGATTTGATTGCATACAATCTTTAGCTCTGGAAGTTTCTTTTCAATGATGTCCTTGAATGTTGATTCTTCCTGGGAATTATCTTCCTGGGTCTGGGACTTCAATGAACTTATGTTGTATCTGTTGAGTTTATCAAAGAATGTTCACATTCTTTAAGTACTTTTTCCATTGTCTGATCATTTGCTTTAAGGCTCTTTTCAAATCTCTTCTGTTGTATGGAGTTGTTATGCCTCTCATATTCCAGCTCACTGAATCTATCCTCAGTTGCTGTTGCTCTCAGTTGAAGAGCTTTTCCATTGAAGTTTTTATTTTAAATACTGAGTTTTTCAGTTTTATTATTTTAGTTTGGAGTTTTCTGATTTTTATCTTCATGTCTTCTTGATTCTTATTTGTGTTCTGTTCAGCTCAATCTATGCTCCTTCTCTGAGAGGCTAATTAGATGATTGGCAGTTTTTGGGTCATTAGAGCTGCCATCTTCATTCTCTATGCCTGATGTTGGCCTACACTGATTCCCCATTGTTATGCTTGTTGTGTGGTTTTTCTACATGTTACGGTGGAGTTCATTGGCTAGAAGATGCATGCAGCAGCTAAGTGAAGCGGCCTTGGTTCTTTGGCGTTTCCTGCATACCTCAACTTACACATTTCAGTAGGAGCTTCTGGGCGAAGGTTGGTCTCATAATCCACAGTTTTGTTCTGCTACAGCCCCTTACACTGGCATTTTCTTTCATCCATCTATCTATCTATATCTATCTATCTCTTTCTTTTTCTTTCTTTCTTTTCTTTCTTTATTTTTTCTTTCATTTCCTTCCTTCCTCTTTCCTTTTCTTTCTTTCTCTTTGTTTTTCTTTCCTTCTCTTTTCCTTCCTTCCATTCTTCCTTCCTTTCTTTTCTTTCTTTCTTTTTCCTTCTTTCTTTGTTTGTTCTTTCTTTTTCTTTCTTTCATTCGTTCTTTTTTTTCTTCTTTCTTTTTTCTTTCTGTCCTTTCTTTCTTTTCTTTCTTTCTTTCTTTTCTTTCTTTCTTTTTCTTTCTTTCTTTCTTTCCCTTCCTTCCTTCCTTCCTTCCTTCCTTTCTTTCTTTCTTTCTTTCTTCCTCCCTCCCTCCCTCCCTCCCTCTCTCTCTCTCTCTTTCTCTCTTTCTTTCTTTCTTTCTTTCTTTCTTTCTTTCTCTTTCTTTCTTTCTTTCTTTGTTTCTTTCTCTTTCTTTCTTTCTTTCTTTCTTTCTTTCTTTCTTTCTATCTTTCTTTCTTTCTTTCTTTCTTTCTTTCTTTCTTTCTTTCTTTCTTTCTTTCTTTCTTTCTTTCTTTCTTTCTTTCTTTCTTTCTTTCTTTCTTTCCTTTCTTTTCTTTCCTCCACATCAATGGTGATTGGTTTTTACTACTTGTTCTATGCTTAGCAATGACTCCTGAAGAGTCTCAAGGAATTACATGGAGTTCAACATTAAAGTCTTTCCCCGCTGTTCTATTATCTTTCTGGTCCCTGAATTAAACTTTTTTTTTCACATCAACATACCAGGAGTGTTATCTTCCCTCTTACCTATGTTATAAAATTTTTATACTTGTTCTTGTTTTTAGTCATATGTAGTCATACATTTATTTTATTTTTCCTGTGTGTGTTTTTTCAGGCTAATTGTTTAAGATTCATCCCTAAAGTATTATACAAACCCTTATTAGTTTTTATGTGCAAAACTCCATTGTCTGACTATACTATGCTTTACTTTTCTACCCTTCAAGGCTGCTTTTGCTTGTTATTGTTTTATTATGTTATTTATGGCATAGTTGTTTATGTATATAACAAATCATATATTTTATTCCTGGTCATTTATTGAGTTAGTGTCAAGAACTCCCTTTGGCATGGAGCTCTTTATTTACTTCCCCTGCACCTGAATGCTTTAGCCATAGGCCAAAAAGAAAAAAAATCCTCTTTAAATTTCCTCTTTAAATTTCTAGAATCTTCCTTTGCTTCTGCCCCTTTCTAACACACAATCTTAACACTCAAGTTAGACACCAACCGGGAGAATCCAATATGCACACATACATATATTTAAACAACCATAATTTACAAGCTCATTGATATTTGAGTTTCAAACATATAATATTCTTGGAAACCTTACCACCTTTGCCAATCCCCACTCTTACCCATTCACCCACACCCTTCTCCCTCAGTCTTCTTGGGGTTTCTGAGGTTCCTAAGTAAAGATTCCAATTCTGATGCTTCTTCTAGCCTCAGCTGAATTCAAGCCCCAGACAAAGTGATGTTCTTTGTTGTCAACTTGACCCTGCCTGGAGAAAAGACAAAAATTATGGTGAGACCCGCCACTTTGTAGACCCTGTCCTACTCTGAACTTCTGGGCTTTCCATACCTTTTGACTCAAAAAATAAGTTTACAAGTCCTTCTTAGTCATATTAAATATTTTTGTGTGTCACTTAACAAGAATTCCTGGTTAGAACATTTTCCTCTGACACTACTTTCTGCTTGGCTTCTGATTTCCCACACTGTGGCTAAACCTAATACATGTAAATAAGAAAAAAATGGTCCAGGTGGTCTTGACTCAACTTGTTACCTTCCCTCCCTAAGGATCATTGCCTTCCAGTCACTGCTATATGAAGGCTGCAGTTTGTTAATTTATGTAGTTTGTTTCACTTTTATTCTTTAATTTTAATTTTATTCCTTAATTTTTTTAATTAGTAGGCTTTGGGAACTCAACCTGGACAGAAAGTTTTCCTAATACTTGCTTAAAAACTTGGAGGAGGCAGGAGGCAAACTGTAATCTGTTTGATATGTAACATTGTCCCACAAAATGACCCTGTAGTCTTCATCATCTGCAGAATATGCTCAAAAATGGGATCGTCTCAGCCAGCATATCCCCTCCCAAGAGATTTACAAATCACCAGTCTGATTAGAAGTTCAGCTAAATCATTAACATTGTTGTATTTACACTCAGTTTATCAGAGTTAACTTTAGGGACCAGAAAGATAGTACAGTTGACTGGCTGCTGAAGCATATTTGATGCCTATTACTGCCATTGTTCCCTGAAAGCCAGGCATGACCCTGAACATCACTGTGTGTGGCCTTTACAAATAAAACACAAACCAAAGTTAAATGGCCTCATATTTTTCCCAGTATAATAATTTTCAACTTTGGGGCCAGAGAGATAACACAGAGGTAGGGCATTTGCCTTGCACTGGCAGACCCAGGTTGGACCTGGGTTTGATTCCCAACATCCCATATGGTCCTCTGAGTCTGTAAGGAATGATTTCTGAGCTCACAGCCAGGAGTAAACCCTGAGCGCTACTACTGTGAACAAAAAAAAAACAAAAAACTAAATAGATAAATAATTCTAAACTTTGTTTCCTTTCTAGAAATAATTTTAAACGTTGCTCTACTATGTTATCCAAACATTACTTCATCATGCTCTCCTAATTCTATGGTAAGTGAAAGGTCACAGCAATTATGACCAAGGTGCCACCCACTTTTGGAAATGCTTGTCATCAATACTAATATTTTTTTTTTACCAACAATAGTACATTGTCTTCTACTTTTCAAGAAATTCAACATTTCTCCATTTAATATTTCACTTTATTTTGAAGATAGGCTATCACCTATACACTTAATATCTGTTAATAAATGAATATTTCCAAAAGAATCTGGCCAAAAGAGAAAGAATATAGCATGTGAAAAAGAGCAAAAGTAAGCAGAATGTTTATGAATATTCTATCATGTTGATTATCAAAAGTAGTAACTATCAACTCTTAGTTGGAGGAAACATCAAAATAAAACAGAGGGAAATAAATCATTTTATGTATAAAGTTTTATTTCTTTTAGCAAGGGAAAACTCTCCATTACAGTCACTTTGATAAAAT
The DNA here is from genome assembly GCF_024139225.1 of Suncus etruscus. NCBI lineage: Eukaryota > Metazoa > Chordata > Mammalia > Eulipotyphla > Soricidae > Suncus > Suncus etruscus. The sequence continues at coordinate 56,688,118 of NC_064859.1, read as the reverse complement.
TTGGGTCAGAAAAAAAATACAAAGAAGTAAAAATCATGTTAAAAATATTCAAAGTACTTTTTAGGACTAGGAATATAGCTACATGGTAGAGTACATGCCTTGCATGTATTGTCCTGAGTACTATTCCCTGGTATTGTCAATCAATCAAGCTAATAGATATCCAGAGGTTTGGCAGAATCACTCCAATTTCACAAAGAATAAAGCTAGGTACTTTTGTGCATTTTGATTGAAACAGTGAGAACTTAGGAAAGGAAGTTCTAGTATGATTTTTAATAAAGCATAACTCGAATTTCCAGATTGTGGGGGTAAACAAACAAAAGAGCTCTGATACAGCTAGAGAAGTTTCTGCTAGAGTTGAGATTAGATAGATGTTTTCTTCTCAGTAGAAGAGTAATAAGAGAAAAGGGGAAAAGGGATTATGACACAGGTCTAAGGAAAAAAAGAGCTTTAAGGAATATCCAATATGATTTGAACAATAATTATGATAATTTGGTATTACTAACTATAACATTTTGTATGTAACTAAAATTTTCTAAGTTCAACAAATCTGCATTTTTCCTTACTTCAGTACTTATCTATTGTTTCTATAATATATAATTTTCACAATATTCAATATGAAGGATAATATAATAACTGTTGAGCATGAAGAAACTGTTATATATACAAAAGTAACATAAACCAATAAGACAAGGGAAAATGCTGTATAATTCTCCAAAATAAGATATCTAACATCAATATAAATTCCAACCTAGGGGTATATTTCAAACACATGCAAAGGTGTTTATTTTTTTAGTTACTTGATTTCACTGTAATAAAAATATAAAATGTTTTTAGAGGTCAATTTAATTTGTATTTCCAACTACAAATGAAGATATGAAATATTTTGATAAAGCATACTCTTAGCTTCTGTATTAAAAATTAAGAATATATTTGAAATATCATGTCAGTATGAATTTAGTCATTAAATATGTCAGTATTCCAGTAAGTGCAATTAAAACTAAGTCTCCAAAGTGAGACTTATTATACTTTATTTTAACATCTGAGTTGCTCAGTTTTCCAAGTATAACTTGGCTTTCTTCTATTTGGGTCAAAATACTAAATGAAACTGGTATCTGGAATGGTAGGAGAGAGGAAAGAGAAACATTGTGCTCCTTGAGAAAAAAATATTAATACATTATGCAACTGAGAAAGTTGGCTGAGAGGATATGTACAAGGAGCCTTAATTAGTTTTAAGATGGAATGATGCTAAATTCCTTTCTTCTCTTTTTCTTTCTCTCTTTCTTTCTTTTTTCTTTCTTTTTCTTTCTCTTCTTTCTTCTTTCTTTCTTCTTTCTTTTCTTTAGTTCTTTTTCTTTCTTTTTCTCTTTCCTTCTTTCTCTTTCTTTCTTCTTTCTTTTTCTTTCTTTCTTTATTTTTCTTTTCTTTCTTTCTTTCTTTCTTTCTTTCTTTCTTTCTTTCTTTCTTTCTTTCTTTCTTTCTTTCTTTCGTCTGTCTTTCTTTCTTTCTTTTTTTCTTTCTCTTTCTTATTTTCTTTCTTCCATTCTTCTTTCTTATCTAATTTATACCTAAATTATTACCTAATTTACCCAAGTTACATTTTGTGCCCAATCCAAGTGATCATATTTTGCATTTATGAAAGATAACTGAAAAGACTATTGTGAGAAGTTATACTTGCTGAAACATTTCTTTGCTTTATCTATGTTACTAATAACTTTATGTACTTTATTTTGCTAATAAAATTGATGTGCATTATAGCACCACTGAACTCCAGAGAAGAACAGCATTATACTAATGGGGAAATTAAATTTTGTAGTTGAAATTTTGTTTTTTTTTTCTCCCACTAATTTATGCTAGAGCACATGTCCTGTCTCTTGACTAGTATTTTAACCCTGATATTTTGCAAAGCCCCAAATAATGAACTTATTTATTGAGCATTAATGTAAAGAGTTGTGTTATTACAGTTCCAAATATATATGTGTATAAACTTCTTAATTTATTTTCATAGTTGCACAATGGAATAGAAGATTCCTATAGAAAACAATGCATATATAGTAAAATGCTGCAGATTTTAATTGTAACATAAGCATCACTACTAGAATAACTCAGGAAATAAAAATAATTGTTACTTTGAATCCATTACAATCGAAGAATCTTTATATCTCTTTCTAAAATAATTATATTTTTATAAACATACATTTGATCTCATACATTCTTTAATATTCCAATATTAGGTACTCTGTTTTGACTCCAATTTACCTTTACCTTCTGACTCACCATCTGTCAATAAAAGTATTATAATGATGACTTCTCCAGTTAAATCTGCTAGTTTTCTCTACTCAGTTGCTATAGCATGTCAGCCACTCTGTTTTTAAGACTGCACATTTTCTCTTCTTTTAATTACTTATACCCTGTCACAGATTTTTGTTGACCTGCTACTGACTTCGATACTTAACAATTTCTTTTTCTTTTTTTTTTTTTTGATTTTTCAGGCCACACCCGTTTGATGATCAGGGGTTACTCCTGGCTAAGCGCTCAGAAATTGCCCCTGGCTTGGGGGGACCAGATGGGATGCTGGGGGATCGAACCACGGCCCTGATCCTTGGCTAGCGCTTGCAAGGCAGGCACCTTACCTTACATCTAGTGCCACCTCACCGGCCCGGATACTTAACAATTTCTGAAGCTTTTGCTAAGTAAATGTAAAACTGGAATAGTATAACAGAAATTTAGCCTGTATCAATAAATGCTGTACACCTATTTCTTGTCATTTGAAATATCATTGTAGTCTTGTTTATTTTCATATATAACTGAAGATTCATCTTCATTTGGTATGCATTATCTAAGTTCTTTTGCCATGGCGAGTAGCAGAATTTTAATCAAAAGAGTTCTTATAAATTTACATTAAATATATGTATATAATTCCATTTAAAAATAAAAATTTAGGAGACCAGAGGAACATCATTGTGACTAGAGCATTTGCCTTGCACGAGGCTCATCAAGGTTCAAATTTGGGTATCCCTGGAATTCCTCTGAGCCTTCCAGGAGTAAATTCTGAGTGCAGACCCAGGAATAACCCTTGTGTGCACCATGTATGCCCCTCCCCAAACAAAAACAAACACATATAAAATAAACATTTCTCCAAGAAGTCATACAAATGGCCAATAATCATGTAAGAGGAAAACTAATATAATTCATAGGCTCTGCTTTGTTTTATTTTGTTGAATTTTTGGGCCACACCTGGTGACATTCAGGTGTTACTCCTGGCTATGTGCTCAGGAATGGGTCCTGGCTTGGGGGACCATATGGAACGCCAGGAGATCGAACTGTGGTCCGTCCTGGATCAGACACTTGCAAGGCAAATGTTCTACCACTGCGCCATTGCTCAGGTCCCAGACTCTGGTTTTGATGCCCAGAAATTTTAACCTGTTTCCTGTTCACTCCCAACCCATTGTTACTGGGTGTTGTTTAGGAAGACAAAACGCAATCTTAAGCACTATCATCAATACCACCACAAGATCACCCTGCTCGTATTACTACAGTAATTATATGATCAGGCAAGGTGGTGGTGCTAAGGGAAGTGACAGATTGCACTAACATTTTAACTGTAAACTAGCAAATAATGGGGGCAGGGTGGAAGGATTGGAGATTTGGATAAACGTAAGATAAGGGTATGGTTACTTGAGCGGTAAGGGTATGATGAGGTTCGGCAATATCTGTGCATCAATACCAGAAACTTAAACGCTATTGTATTCCTCTAACATAAATTATAAAAATGCAGGTATTGACTTTTAATAAAAATAAATAAAACATTACACCCAGAGAAAGCAATTGTGAGATATTGGTTTTATCCTGGCTCTTCTTTGGTGAATCACTTCTAGAGGACTCATGGGATTATATGGGGTGTTTGGAATCAGGCACCGATCAGCTGCTTTTTTATTCACTATACTAGTTTTCCAGGCCCTCAAATTAAATTAATTTAAACCAAGTAAAATAAAATAAAATGAAAAAATTCAATGCTTCTTTATAATACAAAAGATCTGGAGATATATTAAAGGAGTTAAGTCTCTTACTTTGCAAACTACTCATCCTGGTTATTCCTGAAACTGTGTTTGGTACCCTGAACACCCCCAGAAATGATCCTTGATCAAAGAAACCTTCCCTGTAAAAACAATGTGAAGATGAAACCCCAGGATATTGTTTATTGGAATGGGATACTGTATAGCTTTTTGGAAAACAGTTTGCCTTTCTTTGAAAAGTTTAACATTAGATTTACCATATGTGGAGTAGTCCAATTACCAAACATTCCCAAGAGAAATGAAAACACATTTCTTTATGGAAACTGATGGAATTTTATTCAAAGTAGCATTATTCCTAATTGCTAAAGTGTGGAGAAGTAAAATTCATGTTAGATGGATAAATATCTGCTAAATGAATAAACACTATTGTTCCATATGATAGAATATGACTCATAAATAAACAATATTATAAATATTATATTTATAATATAAATATATTATAAATATCATAAATAAAAATATTTATGCATTCTACAATATATATCAATATTGTTCATATTTTGCTAATGAAATATAGAGACACAAAAGATCATGAATTGCGTGGTATCATATACAGAAATGCCCAAAGTAGACAATCAAGAAAGACAAAAATGCAGTGACTCTTGGAAAAATTTAGGGAATTAGAAGTGAAATTTCAGTGTAGTAGAAATTACTTATAATTGTAAGCAGTCAGTTCTTTATATAAAATGATCATTGTAGATCAAACCACATCATTTTACTGAATCTATACATTAGAAAATATCAGATAAGAAAAATATGTTTTTAAATGAGTCTGTGATCCATGCAGTTCAGTTCAAACTCACACTATTCAAGGCTAGACATTATTAATTAATTTTCAAAAGAAAGAAGAAGAATTGGAATTTATATTCAAAAAGTTTAGAATATTTTTAAATTGTACCAAGATCATATCATATATTAACTTATAACAAACAGTGTATGCTTTTAATTTTAAAAATATGACTATTATACAAATATCACAGGTAAGTTACTGTAATTATTTCATGAGTGCTGTAAATCTATTGAAAATAACTTATTGCTTTGATTTGTTAGCTTTTGACTTTATTTTTCTTCTTTTTTTTCTTCCACTTTTCTCATTCTTTTTCACTCTTGTGGTTATTATTTAGAAATTTATTTTTATTTTTATTTGCCGGGTCCATTTTTTCTTTTTTCTTCTATTTTTCTGTTCTCTCTCTCTCTCTCTCTCTCTCTCTCTCTCTCTCTATCTCTCTCTCTCTCTTCTTTTTTTTTTGATAGTTGTTACCAAAATTTTTTATCCCCTTTTTCTTATCCTTTTTATCTCCAATTACGGTGGAATAGATGCTAAATCTACAACAAGCTGTAAAGTGGAGACCAGTTGCACTAGCATACCGGGGGTTAGAGGAGGGAGATATGGGATGCATACGGGGAATAGGGGCAGAGGGAGGAAAGCACTGGTGGTGGGAATGCCCCTTACTCATTGTCACTACGTACCATAAATGATGCAGTGAAAGATTTGTAATGCACTTTGGTCACAATAAAAATTAAAAAAAAAAAAAAAGAAAGAGTTTAGTACACACTGACAAACACTGACAGAGATAATTATGACCCTAATAACTCCTCAATAAATGACATTAAAAAAAAGGGGGGGGGCCGGAGAGATAGCATAGCGGCATTTGCCTTGCAAGCAGCTGATCCAGGACCAAAGGTGGTTGGTTCGAATCCCGGTGTCCCATATGGTCCCCCGTGCCTGCCAGGAGCTATTTCTGAGCAGATAGCCAGGAGTGACTCCTGAGCACCGCCGGGTGTGGCCCAGAAAACCAAAAAAAAAAAAAAATTAAAATAAAAAGGGGGCCGGTGAGGTGGCGCTAGAGGTAAAGTGTCTGCCTTGCAAGTGCTAGCCAGGAAAAGATAGCGACTGCGGTTCGATCCCCCGGCATCCCATTTGGTCCCCCCAAGCCAGGGGCAATTTCTGAGCACTTAGCCAGGAGTAACCCCTGAGCATCAAACAGGGGTGGACTGAAAAAAACAAAAAAAAGAAAAAAAAAGAAAATAACTTGTTGCTTAAATTTAGTTTGTGTGAGTGAAGTTTACAATCAAATATGGACAACATATTACCTCACTATTACACACAATGCCAGAAAAGTATTCATAACAGAAATGCATAATGATCATAATTTATTAGAAATATATAATAAATTTTACTAAGTGACTTATACTTTAAAATTATACATCTTAGAAACAAACTCTGAAATTCTTAAATATATATTTCAATTTATAATAGCATAAAAAGAACAAATTTATATAAGTAATTTATTTCTTACAATTTCTGGACTTTGCTTTTACCAAAGACAGTAAGAATATATTAGAGTATAGATATTTTGACCTACAGTTAGAGTATATATTTTGCTTATAATTCTTTTTTTGTTTTGTTTTTGAGTCACACCCAGCAGCGCTCAGGGTTTACTTCTGGCTCCACACTCAGAAATCGCTTTTGGCAGGCACAGGAGACCATATGGGATGCCAGGATTCGAACCAATGACCTTCTGCATGAAAGGCAAATGCCTTACCTCCCTGCTATCTCTCCGGCCAGCTTATAATTCTTATTTAGAAATTATTTAGTCTATGCTTATAATACTAAACTCTGGAATTATCACTGATAGGGAGAAATGATGCCCCTCTTATTTTTTCAGGTCCTATACTTGTAGGTTTTTCTAGAATAATACCTCTTCTAAAATAATAAAACCTCAAGAGATATTGTGAGGCACTTCATTTATACTGTCTTTTGTACCATCAAAGAGTGACTACATTTTTGTATTCAAATACTCCTTCTCTATCTGTCTTCCTCACTCATCTGTGTATGTTTATGTTGTGAATGCATGCATGCATTTTTGTGTGGTTTTCATATCCCCAGATAATTTAAGATCTAGTTTGAATTTGCTAAATTGCACAGTAAGGTGATACTATAGATCAGTATGTTAATTCTTGTTAGAATTAAGATATTAAGTTAGCATGAATATAGTGTACTTAATTTTGATATCACATTTTAGTAAGCAAAACCTGGTTTCTATTGACTCAGTAGATTTGTGTCATATATAATTTATTGAGGTAGAGTTTTGTGAAAGCAAACATATATAAATATAAGTTCATGTATAATTGGGAAGCATAGATAAAAATAATTTGACATTGAAATTTATACTTAAGAAATGGTGCAGTTCGCTACAATCAATTTTTCATTATGCTGTTGAGATCAATAGCTACAAATAAGTTATAAAAACTCTATTATTGATGGGCTATATTTCAGTATGAAATGTGCAGTTTCTATATCATTTCAGGAGTAGAAAATTATATTATACAGTTTTCAATGATATTCATATTGCTTTGAAGAAAATGGCCATTAAAATCAATGTACAGTAAGTCAACATGGGAATATTGTGTAACAGCAAATACTAGTAGTAGAGTATATATAAAAATAAACTTCTACTTTGTAAATATCACCTTATATTATTTTGTCAGATTTTTAATTACATATTTAAAAATAAATATCCTAGAATTTTCAAACCTATTTTAAATACCAAGTTTTTTCAATATTTCACTTGATTATATCTGTCTCTATAGTTCAAACTAGCAATATATATATATATATATATATATATACACTTTAGTTATTAAGATTATACCTGTCTTTCTTGGGTGAGTTCTTTTTTTTTGTTTTGTTTTGTTTTGTTTTGTTTTTGGGTCACACCTGGCATTGCTCAGGGGTTACTCCTGGCTGTCTGCTCAGAAATAACTCCTGGCAGGCACAGGGGACCATATGGGACACCGGGATTCGAACCAACCACCTTTGGTCCTGGATTGGCTGCTTGCAAGGCAAATGCCACTGTGCTATCTCTCCGGGCCCTCTTGGGTGAGTTCTATCTAAGCCTTCAAGTAACTTTTTTAAAACAGATAACTTCACAATGAGAACTTGGAAAATATATATATTTACATCAGCTGAAGAAACGTGACTGCATGAAATCTATATTTTTGAAGTATAAAGTGATAAGAAATTCATTTAAATGAGGCTGGCATTCATTCAAATTTTAATCTTATTTTAGAGAGCTCACAGCTGACAGTGCACAGAATTTACTCCTGACTTAGTGCTATAGGGTCACCAAGTGACAGTAGAAGGTAGACACACAGTGTCTTTGGGTGCTCATACTGAATCATTGGCCCAGTTAGCTAAGAGTCCCTTAGAGTATATCTGGACCTGCTGACTGTCATGGAGTTCCCCATCCCCCCCCAAAAAAAAACCCTAACAAAATATTACTGAAATAATCAAAATAGACTTCAAAATGACAAATACTGAAAATAAAATTGTTGTTGTTGTTTTTGAGTAACAATAGAGCTGAGAGACTGCCACCTGCTGTAAGTGTGGCATGAGCAAATTAGAGGCAGAAATATTACCTGGTTTCAGAGAATGATGATGATCAGTCTTTAAGATGTATGGGAGCTGAGGAAAACATTGTGATTGATGCAGAATAGAGAAATATCGAGTACCAAATGTCTAAAAAGATACAGGCTTAGATACCAATGCCATTATTGTAGTTTGATAGTAGCAAGGTAATGAAATTTAAATGATCGTCAAAGATCTTTGGTTTTAAGAGTGAAGGAGAGTGATTTGCAAAGTGAGTAACTGGGAACTGGTACTCACAGTTGAACCACCCCTCATCTGTTCCGTGTTTCTGAAACATTCATGCTTTAAACCTACTTGACTTCAGTTTATGATACTTTCTTGTCTTTTTGTTTAGTTTTAAACCACACTCAATAGTGCTTGAGTACTGCTAGTAGCTCTCAACCCATAGATCACTCATTTGGTAATGAAAACAGGGTCAGCCACATGAAAGGCAAGCTCCCTACCCTCTGTGCTATCTCTGTCCTCTTTTGGTTCTTTCATTTCAAAAAGAGAGAGATGAAAGAGAGAGTACTGTTCTGAGAGAGCAGAACTGTTTTTAATGAAAATAACGATTTTATTCCAGTTTAAAAAAATCTAATGAAAGTCAAATTGGAGGATAAAATATAATTAAATTATAAATAAATAAAACCAAATAACATATATTATGAAAGATATTTGGAGGATGAGGCCAGAGTGATAGCACAGTAGTAGGATGTTTGCTTTGCATGCAACTGACCCAAGATGGACCTAGGTTTGATCCCCGATGTCCCATATGGTACCCAGAGCAAGGAGCGATTTCTGAGCTCATAGCCAGGAGTAACCCCTGAGCATCACTGGATGTGCCCCCCCAAAAAAAACAAAAACAAAAATAAAAAAAGATATTTGGAGGTTATAAAAAATCAATAAAACTGTCTACCATTAAATACGTTTAAAATTCATAAAAATTATGAATATATTAATTATAATATAAAATTATATTTTCTTAAGTAATATGCGATAGCTTTGAATAAATAGGGAAACTTTTTTTCTATTTGGATAGTATCACTAGTTAAATTGAACAACATCTAGCACTATACATACAATATACTGAATTGCAGAATATTGATTTACTGATGTTACTTTAGATGTAGAATTTTGAGAAGTAAAAATTTTTTAATTTTGGCTTAGAAAATGAAAATATCTTTAAGATATAAAATAATAAATTGAAATGTTAATAAAAATGTGAAAAGAAACTGATACCTTAAAAAACTAAAAGTCACATAACAAAATGCACAGACATCTGTTCAACTTAACAACAGGACAGGACTTTCTTTTGGTAACCTTGCTTTGTATGAGCCTTATAAAGTTAGTATTTATACCAATACAAAATATGGAAAAGGTTGTTGCAAATGTAGGCACTTTTGATTCTGAAAATATTCTATAGGTCAAAGGAGAAAGTTTTTAGAAACAGAAACACAGGAGAAAACTATCATAATTAGAGTTTTAAAAAATGTCTCCCCAGACTTTGAGCTAGTTCGTATTCATTACAAAATATGGTAGCCATTAAAATTTTCATTCAGTTCTTGAAAGGACAATAGAACCCAAGGGAATAAAATGGAGATTTTTTAGCCAATATGTGTTAAAACAAGAAAGTACAAAATAATTTATAGTAATAAGGATCTTAAGGCCACCTTTATATTTGCATAAGTTTTATACACACATAATATAGCACAATTAAGCATTTGAAAACTCCCTATCAAAAATTTAGAAGAAATGATCCTCACATTTTATAAAAAAGCTTTTAATTTTTAGAAAAACTTAACATTTTCTGAAAGAGAAGTAAAATGACTGTGTATTTTGACTGAAGTAGGTAGCTTATTTCTCTCTACAGTTTGGAGCTACAACCCAGAAAGATTTTCTTTCACTGTCAGTTGTGGCTTTAGGCATTTCAAAATTAATAGTCTGGGTCGAGTGAAGGGCATATTTGCAGCCTGTGTTGGATAAAAGTGAACATAAATATGCTGCTATAAAATGACTGTGAGAAAGCATTTGTAAGAAGATGAAATAAAAAAAAAAAACAACAACAACCTGGGACTATAAAGTAATTGGATTAATATGAGAAAATACATACAACTCCTTTCTTGTAGCCTAAAATTGGTTTTATTATTTTATTTGATTTATTATTTTATTCTTGAACAGACAATATGCAATGCTAGCTTTGCTCTGTGATTCTCAGCAATAATATTCATACAAAGACACTCCAGCTAAGAGAGTCATTACCAATAGCTTATATTATTTTGCACATAAGAGCATAAAAGCTTTCAGTAGATTTTATCAGGGAACAATTATTTTGAGAACTTTTCAAAATTTGCAGATTGAAAATTGATGTGAACATAAGTGAATAAAGAGCAATGTTTATACAATGAATGCTAACAGGGATCCTTTTAAAATTGGGTCTAGTTGTCTTTAAAATTTCCTGGCATCTAAATAATGTAATAATAAACAACTTTGAAAAGCCTACATCATAAATATTGGTTTTTCTTTTTGAGCCACACCTGGTAATATAGTCAAGGGTTGCTCCTGCATATGTGCTCAGAAATGGTTCCTGGCTTGGGGTGCTACATGGGGTGCTGGGGAATCAAATTGCTGTCTTGGGTCAGCTGTGTGAAGGCAAATGCCCTACCACTGCGCTATTGCTCGAGTCCCTGGTCTTTCATTATAAAATCACTTTGCAAGCATCTAAATATGTCATAATATTTAAATATACTTAACATCTACTTTTTAAAAATTAAAACAAAGTAGTCAGTCAGAAAAAGCTATTCCTCCAAGAGTAAAGTAGGTTTGATAAAAACATTGAACAAAGGAAAATGGGTAGGTTTTGTTTCTTCTTTTTGCCTTTCATATAATATAGACACTCCAGTAGACTCAAGTTTTTTATGAACCTTTGAGAGTAAGTGCCTAGAGTAAATAGAAAACATCCAAAAATATCTAAGTATAGACTTTGTTTTCTATCCAGTACAAAATTAACATTCCACTAAACTTGACTTAGAAGAGCCTGTTTTATTTAGTATAGCTAACTAACCAGCAAAAAAAAAAAATATTAGCTCACTAATATTCAGTACAACACATTTCTCATTGAAATACCTATACATAAGAGCATCCCCACATATACACCCATAAACGATATAATTACAAGAAGTGTTAGACAAAATCATCTGCAAATAAAGTTTTGAGTAAAACACAGTCAAATGATCCATAATTCAATATTTGAAGTCATTATTTCTCTTGTTGAGAACAGAAAAATATTGACAAAATGGTCTGTGATCTTTTCTATACTTTGTTTCAAGATGATAATTCTTACTTAAATATAAAAATAAAAAGTTTTTCAACAAACAAAAAAAAATTTTTTACTTGGCTCACAAATTACAGTGCTCAGAGCTTAAACCTGCCTCTCTACTCAAATAGCATACTTCGTAAGACTTGCAAAATGATATCTAGTGAAAATGATCGAATCTGGGTTGGTCATGAGCAAAGCAAACACCCAACCTACTGAACTCAAGCCCTTGTAATTATTTTTTAAAATATATTTGTTTGCATTAACTGAATATAAAATTTAGAATCTTGGGGCCGGGAAGGTGGCGCTACAGGTTAGGTGTCTGCCTTGCAAGTGGATGGACCGCGGTTCGATCCCCCGGTGTCCCATATGGTCCCCCAAGCCAGGGGTGATTTCTGAGCGCATAGCCAGGAGTAACCCCTGAGCTTCAAACGGGTGTGGCCCAAAAACCAAAAAAAAAAAAAAATTTAGAATCTTGAAAATGTTAGCAGGACCACCTTGAGCAAGTTGGAATTATCTAGGTGTTGAAAATAAAAAAGGTGTTCTTTTTTGTATGAATGAGATAGCTTTTGAAAACACCTAAAATTTTGAACTGTTTGCCCAAATATGGAATTTTAAAAGTTGAAAGTATCAATTGATGTGAAAAGGTTCTAATCCGTGGCCTTCCTTTTTCTTTGGCTTTGTGTGTGGGTGATAATAGCATTACAGGATATCTTACAACTATTTTTCCTAGTACTCACTTTCTCCTCTGTTTTCCACACTTTTTGGTCAATTTAGGATGTGGTTAAATCTTGCAAACTCAAAAACCAAAAAGATGGTGAAGTAACTAGGGTGTTTGTATGTAACTAGAATTTAATACCCTCAGGCAACCCTTGAAGTTTCCAGAACAACACAGGAGTGATCCCTTAAGACAGAAAAAAAAAAAAAAAAAAAGACTAAGATCTGACAAATACTGGATATTGCCTCAAAAATGCCACCACCCCAAAGTTCATTCTTTCATTTTTCATTGATTTGTTGCTTGATTGTCTTTTGTTTTGTTTTGTTTTGTTTTGTTTTGTTTTTGGGTCACACCCAGTAGCACTCAGAGATTACTCAGGGCTCTACACTCAGAAATCGCTCCTGACAGGCTCAGGGAACCATATGGGATGCTGGAATTCAAATTACCGTCCTTCTGCATGCAAGGCAAATCCTTTACCTCCATGCTATCTCTCCGGTCCCCTGATTGTCTTTTTTCAATTTATGTGGAACCATTTCTTATATTTCAGGGATGTCACATTTATTCTGTTAGAGGATACAGTAAAAGCAAAATCTGATACTAAGCCACATGTCTTTAAATAGGACTTACTCTAATAAATAAGTTAAAAAATCAAAGTATCAAAAAATCAAAGTATCAATTTAGTTGTGAGAGACTCAGTCAATTGAGTTTATTTTTCTTTCTGAAGCTGATTAACCATTAAGCATATCTAGAAATATATATTTGTTTTCTAAGTTTTCTGGGATAAAAAATAAAGATGTCTTCTTAGACTCTTTAAATAGTTCATGATTTTTATTAATATGAATGTGAAATATTTCTATTTTGCTGAGTGTCTCCCACAGGATTATTTTTGAAGCTCACATGATCATAGTCCAGATGGGATGGCTCTATGATCTTTTTTTTTTTTATCTCATTTGGGTCACATGGCCCACAGAGACTGAAAACAAAGATCCACCATATTCTGAGACACAGCATGAAGAAGGAGAGTTTACTCCCTATAGGATTGGTCTTAGCTCAGAAATTTGCAGGAAATCAGGATCACCCAACCTAACATTCTGAGCCAATCTATCAAAACAAATCTTTTGGATTTTCTATCAGAAGTCTCTCCTCCTGCCTCTTTCCTACACATAATACCCCATCTCAGATGCAAAGAAACTAAGTGCCAAAATTCAACGCTGTTTCAAGGTATGCTCAGTTAGAAGGTTCTAACTTTTCACATTTCCTACCACAGAACTAAATTTCACTCTGCAGTTCTCCATGCAGCATGGTGAGTTTTGACTGTTGTCTCAGAATAAGCCCTTGTTGTGAACAAATAGTATAGGTCCTGCTAAGGAGAGAACCTTTGAAGTTTTGATGCTGTACTGTTGGAATTAATACCAGATACTCGTTGGACAATAGAGGTAAATATTTGTACAAACATTTTGTAAGTTTGCCAGATGTACTTTCAAGTTTTTATCCTCAGAAAAATTATGCATGATTTAATTAAAAAATCATTTCCAACATGTGATAATCAATATTCTGAAAATTCATCTTGTCTTCTCTGTTATTTCTCTTACCCAAATTAGGACATCTTGCACAATACCTGTGACTTGTTCAAACATTTTAGGTCTTAAAAGTCTTGTCATTATACCTTTGGTTTGAAGTCTGAATATATCTATAGTATAGACACCCCCCCCCCAATCCCTTTGCAGATTGCTGGCGGGATTTGTTTTTCACTTGCAGGAGAAATCTATTCTTTGTAGAATATTCCCACACATGTCTGTGACTATTTCTCAGAACAGTGCCACAATAGATATGACCCCTTTGCTCTCCGTCACCTTTCATGGTTCTGAATCGCCTTGGACATCGGTGTCAGTCAGTGCGATTTGATTTGTTATGGTAAGAATAAGATTATATCTAACAGACGATGTCATTTCCAGGTTCAATAGGCACAGATTTAAACTAGTCCTCTCTTTGACCCTCTGGGTTCTCTTGAACTCTTGCACCTTCTTTGACAGTGTTTGTGAATGAGAGAATTCATAAAAATTCAAGGTTATTTTAATGAGAATAGGTCTGCCGTGACAAAGGAAGAAAGAAGGTCTGGTGTCCTGGCTCTGGTGTGCCTCCACCGTAGCGACTTCCTGACAGACTGACTGTGGAGTGAATTCCTGTTGATGGTCAAAAGCTGAGAGCAGTTGTGCGTCTGCAATGGTGCTACTGCTACTGATCTGTGAACATGACATGCCTGAGAATATCACATCTCCATGGCAACAACAAACATGGGGCTAAATTCCATTAGCTGCACTGACTCAGTGAGTCAAACAGATAATGTGCTGGGCCTGGCCAACTGCCCACAAAGGCTCATTTGAAAGTTGTGATGAATTAACTTTAACTTGTAATGACTACTTTGGTATAAATTTGCTTTTTGGTTGCTTAAATGTGTATATCCATGGAATTTGTTTAAAAAAAAAACACACTTAAAAACCTATTAGTGTACTTCTAGGAATTCACACTGGCCTCCCCTTTTTTTTTTTTATTTAAAGGACTCACCCTCCTTTCTAAGTGCAGCATCTTTGAAATGTCTTTCAAAATTTAAGATTCTTCTTAATAAAATTTTAAAAATATTTTTTTTCTAAAAATCAGTAGTAAAAATTTAGAAGAAGCCCAACATTCATTTCTTCAAATGAATTTACTACATTTACTACTGCATTTACCACAAGTAGAAGGAGTTTAAAGTTGATGACATAATTTATTAAAGCTAAAGATTAGATTTTTTAATGAAAAATACTCCTGCCCAAATGAAGAAAAAAGCTGTAATTTCTTAGATGTGTATAACATTACACTACATGAATACAAGAAAGTAATATCTTTAAAGTATCTCATACTTTAAACCTATTTTTTATATTTTAATTCAAAAGAACTATGATCCTTCTTCAAATAAAATTGAGTAAAGTATTTGTTTTTTCTTACAATGAGTAGCAGGGATATTAAGATTAATCTGGAGTTAATTTACCAGAACCTGTGATTTTGCTTTTTTAGCACCTACTCTAGGTGTTTTGTATTTTTGTTTGTGTTTCTTTTTTTTCCCAGTATGTTCATGTTCTGCCCATTTCTGTCTATACTAGCATCCCCTGTTAACTTTCTCTGCATAACAACCATATAAAATACAGACACGTGGCAGATAAGATGCAGGGATGTATATATAGATTATTATTGATCAGATGAAGTCTTAAGTTATTTGATCCAGGGACTATCTACATTTCTATTTCAGAAAAAATGTTTAAATTGAACGAATTACTTAGCTTTCTTGATTATGCCCACAATCTGTTTCAGAACAGTAAATGAGCTAAGAATAATAAACACAAGGTGTTTTCATAACTGCACATATATTTTATCCAGAAAAATTCTAATGAGAAAAATTATTCATAACCATACCACCATTCTCTTTGCACATTTGACCACACAGTTTTCCATATTATAACCCTACATCTCTTTCATAGTACTCCTTGCAATTTTTTCATAGGAAACCAACAACATGTACAATCTCTTGTGTGTTATACTGTTTCCTCTATCCAATTCCATTCCATCTCTACACTCGGCATGGCATTAAATGTATATGTGAGGTGTTTTTTTTTTATATATATATGTGTGCCACATTTTATAGGTACATAGGCATTTGTGTGAATATGCATGTTTGTGTATATATTTATCCTGATGCATATATCAGTAATAGGTGTGGAAGCATGCATTAAGAACAATCTGCCTGGCCTGTAGAAAATGTTAGGAATAGTCCCTATACATTCTGGCTGGCTATGAAAGTGAGCTAAGGGTCTCAGGCTTTGGAAGGCTTTGGAAGGATAGTGATATGAAAACGGTGATTTTTAAATATATCTTTGGAAACTGACACAATTGAAAGAAACTACATGATGCATGTAACACAAATTGTAAATTAAGTCATTTACACTATTATTGATACGAGAAAATATGAGGACAATAAGAATGGTTTTTTCCATATCTAAATAAAATGACTGACCCAAAAAAATAATGACAGAAAAATGACAAAAAAATGAAAGACTCAAGTTTGGTCCTCCCTCCCCAAAATAAATAAATAAACTACTTAAATGCAACAATTATACAAGAATAAAATGTGCTCAAAATTATTCTACTTTGAAAATATCTAGCAAATATTCCTCATAACACCAAGTTTCTTGGTTGGTTTGTTTGTTTTGGTCTTTGTATTTTATATAGATACATCAATCTGTGAGTTTAGTGCTTGGCCAATGACTTGTATTTCTTAGTATAGTGTGTAGCACTCAGTGATGGACCAAGGTACTATGGTTCAAATTTTGGACCTCACACTTGAGGTTGTTTGCCACCTATTGAGTCAATGTCTCTCTCTGTTCCACCCTTTTCCTTTGAAAGAATTAAACAAAAATGCTGCAAAAAAATAGCATGTATAGTTGCTCAGAAGCCCTTAATATCAGTCTATCTAGCCTTGCATGGGCCCTGAGCATTATGGACTGGTCACAGGACAGGTTCACTTGGCACAAGAGCTTGAACACCAAACCACCAACCTGCAAAATCTACTGGTGTCATTGGCAGAAAGAGAAGGAAGAGGTGCAAGAAAATGAAAGGGGGAAGAATGAAGAGGAGAAAGAAAAGAAAGAAGAAAAAAAGAAAGTAGAAAGAAAGAGAGAGGAAAGAAAGAGATAAAGAGAGAAGAAAGGAAAGAAAGAAAGAAAGAAAGAAAGAAAGAAAGAAAGAAAGAAAGAAAGAAAGAAAGAAAGAAAGAAAGAAAGAAAGAAAGAAAGAAAGAAAGAAAGAAAGAAAGAAAGAAAGAAAGAAAGAAAGAAAGAAAGAAAGAAAGAAAGAAAGAAAGAAAGAAAGAAAGAAAGAAAGAAAGAAAGAAAGAAAGAAAGAAAGAGGAAGGGAGAGAAAAAAGAAAGGGAGGGAGGGAGGAAGAAGGGAAAGAAGGAAGGATGGGAGAGAGGGGAGGAGAGGGAGGGAGGAAGAGAGGAAGAGAGGGAGGGAAGAAGGAGGGAAGGAAGGAAGAGAGGGAGGGAGTTTGGGAAGGGAGGTAGGGAAGGAGGAAGGGAGGGAAGGTGGGAGGGAGGAAGGGAGGGAGGAAGATAGGAAAGGAGGGATGAAAGAAGGAAAGAAGGAAGGAAAGAAAGAAGGAAGGAACAAAGGTAGGAAAGAAGGAAGGAAGGAAGGAAGGAAGGAAGGAAGGAAGGAAGGAAGGAAGGAAGGAAGGAAGGAAGGAAGGAAGGAAGGAAGGAAGGAAGGAAGGAAGGAAGGAAAAGAAAGCATTTAACACAAACCATTTGTAGTCTGATGTAGTTTTTAATTATTTAAGTACTGAGGAGGAATAAAGCACAAAGTTTTATTGGAGCACATTTCCAGAGTTTAAAAAATCACTGCCTAATCCTTCAGTGCCTGTGCAGATGACGATGGTGGCTTTGAGCTGTTTGATCCCAGGAATGCCAGACTGAAGTTGAATATTAGAATACCAAGTACATGAAGTGCCCCCTTTGTTTGGGAAGCATCCTCATCTCACCCATATCAATCAGTATTATTTTAGTCTTTTATCAATTTGGAAAAGCTGTTATTAAATTGGAAAATATTCCCCATATAAATTGTTAGGGAACATTTAATAATAAGTGGCTAAAATTATTTATTAATGTATATCATTTAATGACAATAAGTACAAAGTAAAAACAATTAAAATCATTTGCTCTCAAATATTTCAAACATTTCCTTCCACAATTTTCTAATTGGAAAATTAGAAAACATCAACTCAAGGCTCTTTTCTATATGAATTAATTTCTACATAATACTTTGAATTTTGAAGCTATTTTTATTCTGAAATAATTAGTGTCTATATATGAGAGCTTCCATGTATCATCCAAGGTCAGGTGTATATTTATATCTTCTTGTGACCTGGGAACCTATTTTAAATGTGGTTTCCCATAAAGTCCCATAGGAACTAAGACCCCATCTTTTCAATATAATATATTTAATACCCCTGTGCTCATTCTTTATATTCTTCTGTTTGTGTTTCAGTGGTGAGCTAGGTGAGCCTCTTGCCTTCTCCGATTTGTCCCTCATCTCTATGTGTATATAGCCTCAGATCAGAAATGCAATAAATCTAATGGGTCAAAATGTATGTAGCCTATGCCCTATGTTACTATAGAGCCATTGTGTTTTTAGATTTTCCTCAATTCTCTTATGTGTTCCTGTTACTTTATATTATTGCCATCCCCTTTGATATATCCAAGCCTGCCCTCTCATCAGTCTCAATGTCAACATATACACGAGGTGACAGCATTATCAGCAAGTTCTGCATCAGCACCCTTCCACCATGGTGTCAGCAGCTGACCTGCACCAGTTCATAGTGTTATTTTAAATTCAAATCCACTTATTTTATGCAGGCTTTTTACTAATATTTAGGGAGGGTGATCCATAATATGTAGAAGCTGCATTTGTGAGATGGAGTTGGAAGACCCCAAATTAGATCAGCTAAAGAAGAAATAAAAATTAGAACTCTTGTTATTTTTTTGTTTGTTTGTTGTTTATAGGGCCAGGCGAAAACCTTATGCTTTCTATTTTCCTCCTAACGAAAAGGATTTCATCAGTTGACATTTTCCCACTTTTAAAATTAGAAGAGGAAAATTATGGAGAAAAAATAACAGAGAATCTTTATGTTTCTCTCTTAATTTATATATAGTTCAGTGTTTAGGACAAATTGCCCTTTAAGACAATGAAAGAGCTGCTTATAGGACAAAAGTTGCCAATATTAAAAACCCTCCTGCATCTGGTCACTAAGTGACAGATGGCAGGTCTGCTAATTTTTTTGACAATGAGTTAGCCAAAAGAAATTGAAATTCTTAATTCTATGGAATCATTCACAATGTAGCAGATCTTTTTATATTTAACTTGAAAAAGTCTGTTCTACTACTTCAATGACCCAAAGTCCCGAAATATTTACAGCCTTGCTGGATATGGCTTGCACATAGTTATAATGGTATCTGCCCTTCAAAATGACACTGCGAAATACTCCTAGTCAAGCTTTTCTTCCTCACATCTTATTTCTGTGTTCTCTCTTTTCTTACCTCCAATTGGTCAATATTGCTTTAGAAATTTAGTCAAAGGAGTAGGAAGATGTTTATTCTTTACAATGCCTCACTTAGGAGGGTCATTCTATCTATTTCTATTCTTTCTTACTCCTTTGTTAAAAATGACTACCATGAAGGAAAGCTATGAAAACATTTCCACATCTCCACAATAAGTTTGTTTTTAACTCAAGAAATAGTAATCTATCAATTAAAAATAAAATGAACAAACAGAAAAACTAAATCATTCCTTTATTCATCACATTAACTTTGTTTTTTTAATCAGATTACAAAGCTGAAGTTCCAACCTCTAAAGCCAAACAACACAAAGAGAACATTTTCAAGGTCAAAATAAAAGACCAATTTTAAGAAAAAAATTGAATAATTATATTATACTTCATTCATAAAAAACTGATATTAACTCTGTGAAAAAATAGAGTTTTCTGAAGTTTATTTTTCTGCTTTCTAACCTATATTAAACAAATAATTTTATTTGTCTGGAATACATTTGGCAAGAAATTAAATCAACTAAAAACTAAATATAACTTTATCTGTCCCAGACCCTGAAAATAAAAGTATAAATATTAGAAGTATTTTTTCAAGAGCAAATAATCAACAAAAATACAGACAAGGGTAGATACAAATCCTGGCAATTCGCTGCTGCAAGTGACATGGCAGCATTAAGGGTGACAGGACCAACATAGCAGGAAGGGTCAAACTGAGCAAAAGAACAAGTGTTTTGGATTGGCAAGCACAGCAAGAAGCCAGTCAAGAACTTCTGCTATAGAAATGGCTGGAGTTGAATTGCAATGCACTTTTAAAAAAATGTTATTTTTATCTAAAAGACCTTGGGCATTAGCAAACAGGATCAAATTTGCATTTTAGAAAGGGCATTGTGGTAGAAGTGTGAAAGATAAATAGGAGCAAGGAGAATAGATAAAGTGAAAAATAGAGAGATAATGAAGACAGGAACTTGGAGAGTGGTGCCTCAGTAATATCTTCTGAAATAGGCATTTTACTTTACTATCTATCTCTTTCTCACATTCATAATTTGTATATGTAATTCATTTTTACATATTTAATATTTATTTTAATAAAGTGTATCACATAGTTGATCATAATACATTTGTTTCCAGAAAGCAAAAATATTGAAAAAAGTAAAAAATATGAAAAATGAAGAGAAGGAAAAAATAAAGAAAATATACAGTAGCATTCAGATCTGTGAAAATTATTATATATCCAATGAAGTCCTTAATACAATGGCAGATTTAATAAGCTCTTATTATTTAGCTGTTTATACCGTTAATTTGGTGTGTTCCTATAGGGATGACAACATTAAATAAATGAAATTGTCCAGAGAGTCACAGCATTGATACTGATAATACAGATTTTAGGTACAAGTACCCTGTATCAGAGCTCCTGGAGGAAGGAAGAATAGGGGAAATGGGTGCCCACAATTGCTAAAAAAAAAAAAAAAAAAAAAAATAGCTCTAGTGATATCAGCAGAAAAATCGGCTTACCTGAAATTTGATCAGATTGATGTCCCCAACTGAAGCTAGAGAGGGTCAGTGATGAGGCAGAGCCATTGGGAAAATGGTGATTGTGGGTGATAGAGACAGCAGGTGTGGCTTTGGCAAGGATTGACTTGATCCATCCTTTCCTCATTCGAGATGGCCAAATATATGCTGTTGGGCAGGTGTACTCATGGTTTTGTTTATATCTCATTAGAGAAAAGAGTGACTCTGTGAAGATGGTCTGGTTTGAACATGGTTGGAAACTGTGTTTGTGGACATGGTTACCTGATGATGTACTTCTTATAAGTCATGAGCATGAAAAAAATCCCCTACAATTTTATTAGTTGAGAATGTAATATGATTGAAACATATATTTTTATAATACATTTTAATTTTATACTTAATATTAATATAATAATTAATATTATATATTGTTTGCAAAAGCTGAGCAATAAAATAAATAGAAATAAATGAATAACTTAGTTTTTGATAAATTTTAGAAGTTTTAAAGTAATATTCCAATAAATCTGGAAAATTAGTAGAAGAGTACTTAAAATTATATAGGCAGATAATGGCTACTCTGGATGCTAAGTTTCTTAATAAAGGGATATACATTTATTCTGTGGAGTTTCTATCCATTTAGAAGTTTACCTGCCTGTTTAAAAACTAAAGCCAAAAAATGTACTTTGATACACTTAAATTTCATGGGGTTTCATGAGCAACTTGATATAAAGATATTTGGCATGAGGTATATGTCACGTGCAAAGTTAATTCATCATCCTTTTCCCACTATTTATTATCCAAGTAAATGAGACATTCACATTCAGGATGCTAATAGGAGTAAAGAATTAAGCCAACTGATTTTTTGAAGTTGCAATCATGATTTCTAAAGTTGCATGATTTCTGAAATTCTTTAGAAATTGTGAACATGAATTTATATATTTCTTATTAACCAATCATATCATGTCTTTATAAATACCTGATATAGAACATGCAAGGAAAAATATGGTTGATTATATTTATAACTTATCATTAAGCAAATTAATCAGAGCACATACATGTAAGAAAAAGTTGTGATTCTTAGGTCAAATGCCCTCTATCTTGTATATTTTCAGCACAGTTATGAGAAACTCTATATGACTTATCACTTTAGATGGAAAGTTTTAGTGTGCAGACAATAGTACAAATGAGGACAAATGTTTAACATACACATAGCATCACTTGATTCTCTACATATCTGGGTTCCCTATGCATCTCTTGGGTAGCGCCAGAGGCTCTCCACCACCAGTACATTTGATTCTGCCAGAGGGCCCAATTACTATTGGGGGACCAAGTACCTAAAATAATGCAGGCCGTTGTCAGCATCACTCCTCAGGGCCTTGTCTTGAATCACTAGCCTTTTGGTCAAGTGTGATCTTTGGTCTCCTGAGCACTTCATGAAACTCCCTCCAAAAGTTATATGGATTATAATTATAAATAATTTAGAAAAAGTAATAGAAAGTGATTAAAAATAATTCTGTCAATTATGTTGAGTTGTTCCAATTGGGTAAGCAAAATATATAGTATTATAAGTTTTCAAAGCTGTAATGTAAAATTTTAAATAAAATTTAAACATAAACAGATTGTTGGAACTTGTCAGTTGCACCAAGTAGATTCAGAATAATCTCTTATGAGAGATTATGATAATTGAAAGAAATCAGATAAAAAATACCTCAGTATTTCTCATATATTTTGAATATTTACAAAAAATGTAAATAAATAAACATTCTGAAATTAAAAAGGATACTTAGATTCAGATAATAGATAGCTAAAAACATTTTAAAACAAGTGTTTTAATCTAGATATAATTTAGGATACAATTTACTGTAAATACTTAATGAAATAATTAAGTCTTATTAAGATAACATCTTTTAATTTTAAATTACATGTCATTAAAATTCTTATACATTTCATCTATATTGAATAATTCATTGGATATAATTGTTTTATACACATTCTGACAAAATAATATATGAATATCAGCTCCATAAAATAAGCTCTATTTTGAAGCATTTTAAGAAAGTTGTTATAATTTTGTAATTATATATTTAAGAGTATCTTTGAAGTATTTTTAAGGATGTGCTCTCATTAATGTCTCTATTTATCTCTCTCACTTTCATATATATACATAATAATATGTATATATACACACACATAAACTTTATGAACCTTAAAACTAAAAGAAAAACAATAAATAAATGGATTTACCTTTCCCAGCATTTGTTTTTGTCTACATCCTATGAGCCATATAATTCAATCATTATAATGAAAACTATTCACTTAATTCCAGACTAAGCCATTTGGAGGCCATTTGAATGGTTCAGCCATGTGGAGCTCTTGGTGTCCAGTTGATTTGATGGAACAAGGGATTGAATGGTTCTGGGGTTGTAGTCATTTTAATAAAGGGAAGAAAGGATGGTTGGGTCTATTGCTTTAAAAATAAATGCTTATGTCTTTAACATAAATCTATAAGTCACAAAAGCATAGATATTTACCACAAAGGAAAAACAATGCTATATTGCATCCTCCTGCACAGGATATCTGAGAAATATAAGCTCTTATATTTTCCAGATAGGTAACTAGAATCCAAAGTTGATATTGCTAAAATGAGGAGAGTGAGATTACATCTTCTGGTGTTGGACAAGGTCGCGTGATGTTGAGCATTGAACTTGAGATCCCACAAGGCAGGAATGAGTTAAAATTCTTTGAATAAAATCATTTTAATTTAAGCCCAAAACTCTCCATTTGACTTTTGTTTTGTCTTGTTTTTTTGTTTGTTTTTGGGGTCACACCCGGCAACACAGTTAATCCTGGCTCTGTGCTCAGAAATTACTCCTGGCAGGCACAGGGGACCATATGTGATGCTGCGTTCAAACCACCATATATTCTGGACACGCTGCTTGCAAGGCAAACACCCTACCGCTGTGCTATCTCTCCTGCCCTTATCGTTTGACTTTTGATGATTGACAATTATCTGTTTTATCCTTAACATTTATAAATGTGCAGGTGCTATTAACTTGTAATTCTATGATGATTTCTTTCCTAAGACTTGCAATTTTTAATTATTATTTCTTTGAATAGGCCTTATGTATCTTCTCTTTTTTCTCATAGATTTAATTAATAATTTAATTGAATAATATGTGATACACAGCGACAAAGTTATTTATGATTGACTTTCAGTTAAATAATATTCTAACACCTTTTATTTTTATCAGTGTACATTTCCTGCTACATTTATATAAAAATTATTTATTATTTTCTTCTACCTGTGTCTGAATGATCTCAAAAGTTGTCTTTATTTACTTACATCTCATTTATTCATTTTATTAAGTATTATTTTTTCTCTTATTTTATTTGAATGATTATTGAAATGTAATCTTAATTTCAAACCACAGGATACTTCCCAGTTCTTCTAGATACTCTCAATAAATTTTCTGCTGGGATCTCGAAAACCCAAATCCCACAATAGTCATTGTTGTCTCAATGCCTCATTATCTACTGAACACTTCATTTTATTTTACTTTATTTTTTGCTATGCCAGGGATGAAGTGTATGGCAACAAACAGGCGAGGCTGATGCTGTACCTCAGATACAATCTTAGGTTGATCGAGCAATTTATAACCCCAGTGACAGTGTAGATCTATTTGCTTCCAAACAATAGCTACTTCCAGGCTCTAGCAACTATGAGCCCAGGATATTTGTTTATATGTTCTTGACTTCAGAAGTTACTGGAGAGAACTTATAACTGCAATATCCTGGTGGTTTTTCATATTAATAGAAATTTACCACAATAGCCACTTCGTGGAATTTGTAATCATAGACCTCTAGCAAACAGTTTGATTACAAGAAATACATAAGCACAGACAGAACTGAACAACAACAAATGAAAAACTGTCAGAAAAGAGAAAGGAAGGTTCTGCATTCCACTGCTGGTCCTGATCTCCCTGTTGTCTCTTGTCCCATCTCAGGTAGGTCTGCCAAGAGAGTGAATCTCTGGTCTATTCTATAAAATCTCTTCTTCCCAAACCATGCAGACACCTATTTTTATTTATATAAGAAATTCCTAAGCATATTGGACCTAGCACTTGTTTCTCTAAAAAGATATATAACTCAAAAGTCAGTTGACAAAGCAATTAATTAGTTGCCAATATTTCTATCATACTCAATTAACCTCATTTTTTAGGAAAATAACCTTTAGAGCAGATATACCTTTAGCTACCTATTATACAAACAATTCAATAGATCACTTTCTTAAATACCTGAAACTCCAGCATTCAAATCCACTAATTGAAAAGAACAAGGAAGAAACAAAGGAAGACAACTGTAATTGGGGATATTGAAAGAAACACTGAAAAGTTTCCAAGAACACCAAAACACCTAAGCCTTATAGATGAGGACCTAAGTTCAACACTTATTTACAGAAATCATTGAGTCCCTAGACTGAGAAATTATGCAATCTAAAGATGAACAATACAACCAATTAAAAAAGATCTCTTTTAGAAGATGAAAAAATCCATACAAGTGAAACTGAAAGAACTAAAAATCATGTTAGCAAGAAATAGAAGCAGAATCACACAGGTGGAGAACAAACTTGAAAACAAATTACAGGACATCATTGATTAAAAAAAACTTAAAAAAGAAAAGAGACCGAAACACAAAAAGGAAAGAAGAAATTGTAAGATATTTAATAAAAAAAAAAACGACAACAGAAATAATCTCCAAATTATAGGAATACCAGAAAGGAAGAAAAAAGGGAAAGGATCAGAACAAGTCCGAAGATAACAGCAAAGAACATTCCCACTCTCTGAAAAGAGGCTGCTGTGCAAATCCAAGAGGCAAAAGAGGCAAAAAAAAAAAAAAAAAAAAAAAGAGTCCCAAACAAAATAGGCCTGAAGAGAACAACACCAGGTAACAAGAGAGAGAAGAGAACAGCACCAGGTGGCAAGAGAGAGAGAGAGAGGGAGAGAGAGAGAGAGAGAGAGAGAGAGAGAGAGAGAGAGAGAGAGAGAGAGAGAGAGAGAGAGAGAGAGAGAGAGAGACTCTAATGCAGTAAGGGGGAGAAAAACCTTAAGTATAAAAGAAAGAACATAAGACTCAATCCAGATCTCTCATTTGAACAATTTAGGCAAGAAAAGATTGGAAGACATATTCAAACTACTGAATGAAGAAACTTTCAACCTAGAGTCCACTACTCAGCAAACCTCCCATTTATATGGAAGGGAGGGATAAAAATATTCTCAGACAAAAAAGAACTTGCAACATTCAGGCTAACCAAACTGACTCTATATGGACTACTCAAAGATCAATTATATAGACCAAATACCTATTCAGTATTTGATTATAATAACTACCCTTCACAAAATAATGGCACAGCAGCTCATTTTGTCAATAGTTTTCTTAAATATCAATGAACTAAATACTCCTATGAAAAGACACAAAGTAGCTGCTTGGATATAGAAACAAAGCCCTATCATCTGCTGTCTGCAGGAAAAACACTTAAAATTTTAGAATAGAGGCTGGAGTGATAGCACAGTGTTAGGGTGCTTGCCTTGCATGTATCCAATCCAAGATGGACCCGGTTTGATTCCTGGCATCCCATATGGTCCTTGCCAGGAGTGATTTCTGAGCACAGAGTTAGGAGTAACTCTTGAGTGCTGACCCAAAAAATCAAAAACTATTTTTGTAGAATTGAAACAAGCTCAAATTAAAAGGATGGAAAACAATAAATAAAATAAAAAGCGAGGGGTGGGGGGTGGGGAGGAGTAGTGACAATCATATATATATCAAACTAAATTATATTTGATCTCAAGAAAGTACTTAGATAAAAGGATGGCTATTATTTACTGATCAGGGGAACAATATAACAATAATTACTAACTTGATCAACATTTATACATGAAATGTAGAGTCAGTAAAGCATAAGGTTTATACAAACCTAGAGAAACTAGAAGAATTAGGACTACAAGATGTATACAGGGCCTTTCATCCTCTAAAAGTGGAATGCACATTCTTCTCAAATGTACATGGAATTTTCTCTAGGATAGAGGCCATTTAGGGACACAAATTTAACTTCCATAAATTTGCAAATCTAAGAACTGTATCAAATACCCTATCAGATCACAATACCACAGTGATAAACAAAATTGATTGTAATAAGAGAATATGGAGAAAAATATAATACATGGAGAATAAACACCATACTACATCAACAACAGTTGGACCAAATAGGAAATCAAAAAAGAAATAAAGATTTCTCTTAAAACTAATGATAATTAAGAAACAAAGTTTTAAAAATCTATGGGATACAGCAAAGACAATCATTTGGGAGAAATTTATAGCAGTATAAGGCTAAGGAAAGGAGAAATAGATCAAATCAACAACCTAAAGGTACACTTTAAATATCTGGAAAACCAACAGTAGAAGGACCAGAAAACAAGTGGAAGAAAATATATTATTAAAACCTGAGCAGAAATTGACAATATATTAACAAGAAAAAAATAGAAAGAATTGATAAAACCTAGAGCTGTTTTCTGAAAGAATAAACAAGATAGACAAACTGCTAATAAGACTTAGAAGGGAAAAAGAAGAGAAAATGATCAACTAAATCATCAAATCAGAAAAGAAAGTGGAGAACACAATAGAGCTCCAAGAAATCCAAAACATCATAAGAGCATATTATGAAGAGCTGTACTCTGTTAAGCTAGAGAATTCAGAGGAAATAGATATGTTTCTAAAAATATATATAATTTCCCAAAACTGAAGGAGAAGGAATTAGAAAGTTTGAACAAAACAAACACAAGTAAGAATTGAAAAATTAATTTATAAACTCCCTAAGAATAAAATTTTAGGACCACCCCCAGACAGGTTTATAGGTGAGTTTTATCAACCACTCAGAGAAGAGTTGCTACCAATGATCCTTAGACTCTTCCAAAATATCAAAGAGGCAAGAATCCTCCATAATATTCTCTATGAAGCTAACATGCTCATTTCTAAACTGACAGAGATACTATCAAGAAAGAAAGCTACAGGCTAATGTCATTGATGAACATTGATACAAAAGTCCTTAATAAAATCCTAGCAAACTGAATGTAACAGCACATCAAAAAGATTATACATCGTGACTAAGTCAGTTTCATGCTAGGTATGTAAGTATGATTCAATATATGCAAATCAACCAACATAATACACCACATATATACAAGGAAGGATAAAAATAACATCATTGCCTCAATTGATGCATAGAAACACTTAACAAAATTCAACTCCCATTTATGATTAAATCCATAAGCAAAATAGGTGTGGAAGAAAACTTCCTCAAGATGGTAACAGCTATATATTAAAATGCCCACAGACAACATTATTTGTAATGGCAAAAAACTAAAAGCATTTTCATTAAGGTCAGACACAGGGCAAGATAGAAGATAGTCCACTGTCACTGTCTCCAGTATATATACTAATATTTATATATATATATACTAATATATAGTATTAGAAATCCTAGCAATAACAGTCAGACAAGAGAAGGAAATTAAAGAATCCAAATTGTAAAAAGATAAAATCAAACTGCCTTTATTTGCAGATGATACAATGATTTAAAAAAGATGCTAAAGAGTTCACAAAAAAATCTCCTAGAAAAAATAAATGAATGCAGCAAAGTGGCTGGCTACAAATTCAATACAAAAAAAAGATAGTTGCATTCCTTTATACAAATAACCACTCAGAGGGGAAAGATATCAGAGTCTATCCCATTAAAAATAGAGTAAAAAACTATCAAGTACCTAGGAATCAACCTAATAAGAGAGGTGAAAGACCTATACCACAAAAACTTTAAAAAACTTCAGAAAAAGGGGCCAGAGAGATAGCATGGAGGTAAGGCATTTGCCTTTCAAGCAGAAGGTCCGTGGTTCAAATCTCGGCATCCCATATGGTCCCCTGTGCCTGCCAGGAGCGATTTCTGAGCAGATAGCCAGGAGTAACCCCTGAGCACTGTCGGGTGTGACCCAAAAACCAAAAACCAAAAAAAAAAAAAAAAAAAAAAAAAACTTCAGAAAGAAATTGAAGATGATCTAAGGGAATCCCATACTCATGGATTGAAAGAATTAATGTCATCAAAAAAAAATACCATCTTACCTAAGTTACTATCTAGATTCAATAAACCTCTATTCAAATTCAGACATTATTCAAGCAATTACAACAATCAAAGATAAAGTTTTTTGGAACCTGGAGCCAGAGTGTTGGGGCAGCAGTAGGGCTTTGCACATGCTGACATAGAAAGGACCATGGTTTGATCCTCCCAGTGTTCCATATGGTCTCCCAAGCCAGGAGTGATTTCTGAGTGCATAGCCAGGATGTAACCTTGAGGGAAAAAAATTTTTTTGTAGAACCAAAAAAAATCTAGGATAACCAAATACATATTGAAAAATAAGAAAATAGGGAGGCATCTCATTACCTTATTAGAAACTCTACTACAAATCCATAGTGATCACAATAGCATGGCATTGGAATGAAGATAGACTTTCAGACCAATAGGTCAGAATACAATATCCAATGACAACCCCCAAGTATATGGGCAACTAATCTTTGACAAAGGAACCAATAACTTGGAATGGAATAAAGACAGTCTCTCCAACAAATGGTGTTTTAGCAATTGGATAACCATTTGTAAAAAACTAATGATCAATCCATAACTCCTACCTTACACAAAAGTCAATTCAAAGTGGGTTAAAAGATTAAGATTAAAACAAAATCCATAAAGTTCATTGAGGAAAACATGGGCAAAATAACTACAAGACTTAGACTTCAAAGATGTCTTTGATAATAGGATGCCAATGGCAAGGGCTATAGCATCAAATGTGAATAAATGGGACTACATTCAACTAAAAAGTTTCTGTGGGCAAAAGAACAAAGGCTAAAAGTAGAAGATTGATAACTGAATGAGAGAACAGATAAAGCTTTTCTATTTAGGATATACAAATTGCTCATAAAGATAACTCCACAAAACCTAAAAAAAAACATCAAAAATGGGGAGAGTAAATGAAGTGATACTAATCTGAGGAAGACCAATGATGGCCAAAAAGGCACATGAAAAATTGTTTATCATCACTTATTATTAGTGAAATTCAAATCAAGACAACGATAAGATATCATTTTACAACAGTGAGGATGGCACATATCAAAGATACTGAGAACAAACTTTGTTAGCAAGGATATGATCAGAAAGGAACTCTCATCCACTGCTGGTGGGAATGCTAACTGGTTCAACACCTATGGAAAACAGCATGGAGGGTTCTCACTAAACTCTAAATTGAGCTACCATATGTCCCAGGACAGAAAAAAAAAAAAAACATTCATCCAAATGCATGAATCCAAATGCACACTGCTATTTATTGCAGCACTCTGTACAATAGCTAAGACTGAGAATCAACCTAGATGTCCAACTATAGGCAAGTGGATCATGAAGATGTGGTACATATATACATGGAATTCTACATAGCTGTAAGAAATGATGCAATCATCCATTTTGAGTAACATGGATAAAACTGGAAGATACCATATTAAATGAAATAAGCCAGAAGAACAATAACTACAGAATAATTTATTACTGATAAGTGGTATTTAGAATAACGGCATGAAGAAACTCAGTTGTAGTGAATGCTGTTAGCCCCAGAATATAGCAAGAAGGAAAGAAACTGAGTGGAAAGGAAACACAAATGTGAAATAATGGGGGCCCAGGGACAAGCAGTTTCAGTTGCATTGGTAGTATTAAAAAAGGACAGAACTAAATATCCAAGCCAAATGCAACAATAGAATCAAGGGACCCAAAATTTAACAATCTAAACTTAAAATATTTAAAATACTGGCAGGATGGGGAGCAGTGTTGGTGTTATGGGATGCATGTGGTGAACAATGGTAAAGTGAGGTGGACACAGGTAGAGGATTTGGCCCTAGTAGTATATGTATAAACCCCAACTATGAAGAACCACTTTAATCACAATTATTTCAATAAAATAAAAAGAAAAAAAAAGATAAGGGAAAGAGCTGTATATCTACCTTTCCAAATAAGAGATTCAAATGTCTACTGGAAACCTGTTGAAATACTTATCATCATAGATTATCAGGAAAATATAAATAAATTTGATGTTAAGTTAGAAAGTACTTCACACTTTAACCAGTAAGAATGTCTTAACTCAGAAAGGCAGAACACAAATGGTAGTGTAAATGTGAGTAAAAGCAACCCATATTCACTGTTATTATTAATGCAAACTGATTTAATATCTTATGGAGATTATTAAGGAGTCTTCTTTAATTAAAAATAAAGGGATCATATAGATATTTCAGGGACTAAAGCAATTAACTTTGTATGTGGCTGGCTATTGTTAAATCTACTGTACCACATATAGTTATCCAAGCAATGCTAGAAGTGATTTCTGATCACAGAACCAGCATTAAGCCCCAAATAACCCCCGGTTTGGCCCCAAAACTAAAAGTAAAAGTTAAACTGTCACATGATTCAGCATTTCAACTCTAGATATATATCTAAGATATGTAATAAAATTATTAATTTACAAAGAAATATGAAAACTTATGTTCATTTTTGCACTATTCACAATAGCTAAAATATGGAAATATTACAAGCATTAAATAACAGTTATTAGAAAGGATCTAATGTTTTCATCTTTTCAAAACCATAAATGGAACAAAAAGGGTGTCATTATAATAAAAATAAGCAAGAGAAGCAAAATCAAACACAATGTGGCTTTAAACATATGGTGTATCAGGAAAGAAAGAAAATAGTGTCTACTAAAAAAAAAGCTTTAAAACTTAATTATCGGCATTCCTCTGAGGCCGCTACACATGGGCACACAGAGTCCTCCGTGCCCACCAGCCTGGGCACCTGTCCCCAGAGTGAGTGCAGTGCCCTGAGGCTGCTCCACCTGGGCGCACAGAGACCCCCCACGTCCACCACCCCATGCGCCTGTACCCAGTGCGAGTGCATTCCCCTTGGGCCACTCCACATGGGTGCACAGAGACCCCCTTGCCCGCTGACTCACTCTGCTGTCCCTAGAAATCACCCCACTCGACCCAAACTTAGACAGGGGAGTGCAGTTCCCTGGCACATAGCCAGTCAGAGATGCCTGCACTGGACCCACTATGCGTGCTGGGACAGGCTGGGACCAATACACTGGGTGAGCTTGGGCCTGCCACCTAGACCTTTGGGTAACCTACAGCAGCCTACCCCCCCTGAACCCCAGAGTGGACCTGAGACTCTCCAAGGGATGAGGGCAGCTACCAGGTGGGTTTGGCTGTGGAAATTTCTTCTGCTGAAGCTTGGAGAGGGTGGAGCTCCATTGACTCCCGATTAGGGAAAGGAGGACAGAGAGCTAGGCTCAACAGGCCCGCAACCATTGTAGCCAGGAGCTGACAGGAATAACAAGGAAATTGACCAGAACCACTGAAGGAAGGCTGACTTCCAGGTAGGGGGGGGGGCAAAAAAGTAGGCTCAACAGCACCCTCCACCATTGTGGTCAGGAAAGAACCTGTACTAGCTGACAACAAAAGGGAAAAGCAACAGATCAGGCCACATAAAGAGCACAGGAGGAGCCAAATCTCAGTGAGCTCACCCAACAGCCCCCTCTAGAACCACCCTCAAGGAGGGGACCCACCCCATGCCATAGGAGACCAAAGCAGGCTGAATTTAGAGGGCACAGCACTCCAAACCACACCAATAAATGCAAAGAAATATGGGTAAATCAAGGAGGACCCTAACATATGGAGATACAGAGACAAACCCTAGCAGGTTTCCAAGTCCACCAAAACGCACAGATCCTTGGGAAGGAGACCTAAAAGCAGCCATGAAATGGACATTAAGAAAACAACTCCATTCACTATAGTGTCACACAAACTCAAATATCTTGGAATCAACTTGACTAAAAATGTGAAGGACCTATACAAGGAAAACTATAAAACTCTGCTCCAAGAAATAAGAGAGGACACGCGGAAATGGAAGCACATACCCTGCTCATGGATTGGCAGGATTAACATCATTAAAATGGCAATACTCCCCAAAGCACTGTACAGATTTAATGCGATCCCCCTAAAGATACCCATGACATTCTTCAAAGAAGTGGACCAGGCACTTTTGAAATTTATTTGGAACAATAAACACCCTCGAATAGCTAAAGCAATCATTGGGAAAAAGAATATGGGAGGAATTACTTTCCCCAACTTTAAACTTTACTACAAAGCAATAGTTATCAAAACAGCATGGTATTGGAATAAGGACAGGCCCTCAGATCAGTGGAATAAGCTTGAATACTCAGAGAATGTTCCCCAGACATACAATCACCTAAATTTTGATAAAGGAGCAAAAAAATCCTAAATGGAACAAGAAAGCCTCTTCAACAAGTGGTGTTGGCACAACTGGGTAGCCACTTGCAAAAAATTGAACTTAGACCCCCAGCTAACATCATGTACAAAGGTAAAATCCAAATGGATTAAAGACCTCGATATCAGCCCCAAAACCATAAGATATATAGAACAATATGTAGGTAAAACACTCCAGGACATTGAGGCTAAAGGCATCTTCAAGGAAGAAACTGCACTCTCCAAGCAAGTGAAAGCAGAAATTAACAGATGGGAATATATTAAGCTGAGAAGCTTCTGCACCTCAAAGGAAATAGTGCCCAAGATACAAGAGCCACCCACTGAGTGGGAGAAACTATTCACCCAATACCCATCAGATAAGGGGCTAATCTCCAAAATATACAAGGCACTGACAGAAATTTACAAGAAAAAAACATCTAATCCCATCAAAAAATGGGGAGAAGAAATGAACAGACACTTTGACAAAGAAGAAATACACATAGCCAAAAGACATATGAAAAAGTGCTCCACATCACTAATCATCAGGGAGATGCAAATCAAAACAACGATGAGATACCACCTCACACCCCAGAGAATGGCACACATCACAAAGAATGAGAATAAACAGTGTTGGCGGGGATGTGGGGAGAAAGAAACTCTTATCCACTGCTGGTGGGAATGCCGTCTAGTTCAACCTTTATGGAAAGCGATATGGAGATTCCTCCAAAAACTGGAAATCGAGCTCCCATACGATCCAGCTATACCACTCCTAGGAATATACCCTAGGAACACAAAAATACAATACAAAAACCCCTTCCTTACACCTATATTCATTGCAGCACTATTTACCATAGCAAGACTCTGGAAACAACCAAGATGCCCTTCAACAGACGAATGGCTAAAGAAACTGTGGTACATATACACAATGGAATATTATGCAGCTGTCAGGAGAGATGAAGTCATGAATTTTTCCTATACATGGATGTACACGGAATCTATTATGCTGAGTGAAATAAGTCAGAGAGAGAGAAAAACGCAGAATGGTCTCACACATTTATGGGTTTTAAGAAAAATGAAAGACACCCTTGTAATAATAATTTTCAGACACAAAAGAGAAAAGAGCTGGAAGTTCCAGCTCACCTCAGGAAGCTCATCACAAAGAGTGATGAGTTTAGTTGGATAAATAACTACATTTTGAACTGTCCTAATAATGAGAATGTATGAGGGAAATTGAGAACCTGTTTAGAGTACAGGCGGGGGTCGGGTGGGGAGGAGGGAGACTTGGGACATTGGTGATGGGAATGTTGCACTGGTGATGGGTGGTGTTAAGAAAAAAAATATTGTTATTCAATAATGGAATACAATGTATATACAATATATTATTATATACAATACATTGCATTATTTAATACATTGTAGTTAACAAAAAAAATCATGACAATTTTTAAAAAGAAATAGCTCAAACTTCCCCAAAATTCTTATGGAATATTAGATTGTTTTGCCATGAAACAACATTTGAGCTTAATATTTACCATGTGTGTACATGTGTGTGAATGTGTATCTGATTTGTATGCTGTAGAAAATAAGTTGTCTTACTTCAGATGTTGAATGTATAAAATTACTTTAAGATCTTATCACTTGCCATTTGGTTAAGAATGGTTGAGTCTGACAAGTTGCTAGAAAGTTTATTTTATAGTTACCAGTCTAATAGGTATTTTCAATGGTATTTTTTAGAACTTCACAAGAATAAAATATATGGATACCCTTTAAGAAAAAGCCAAAAAAAAAAAAAAAAAAAAAAAGCAGCCATGAAGAAGGAAATGCAAGAATTGATTAAAAAAAACTGAAAGAAACGCTAGCTACCGAGTATAAGAAATCTATGGATGGACATATCAGCCAAATTAAAGAAGAAATGTTAAAGAACATGAGAGATTCCATACAAAAAGAATTGAAGAAATTAAAAGACAAAGTAACAAGCCTTACGAGCAGAAACAGAGAGAAACATTGAAGAACTCGAAGGAAAACTGCAAACAAAAAATGAACAAGAAATAAAAGGCAAAGCACTGGAAGGAAAAGTTTAGTATCTAATGAACAAGGACAAAAGAAACAATATAAGAATTGTGGGTATACCGGAAGGGGAGGAAGTAGGGGAAGGGGAAGAACAAGTAGTCAGGGAAATAATAGCAGAGAACTTCCCCACCCTCTAGAAAGAAACTTCAATGTTAATCCATGAAGTGAAGAGAGTCCCTAATAAAATAGACCCTAATAAATCAAAAGAAAGACATATAGTAATCCAAATGGCAAAAAGAAAACAAAAACAAAGAGAAAGATGAACTCCTTAAAGCAATGAGGGAGGAAAAAACCCTCAAATACAAAGGAAGGGACATAAGAATCAAACCAGGTTTCCCATTTGAAATAATTCAAGCAAGAAGACAATGGAATGACATATTCAAATAACTGAATGAAAGAAATTTCCAACCCAGGGTCCAATACCCAGCAAAACTAATATTCATATGGGAGGGCAGACTAAAAACATTCTCAAACAAGAACGAACTTGAATTATTTGTGCAAACAAAGACAATCCTAAATGACCTACTCAGAGATGAATTACACAATCCAAACCCCCAATTGTAACAACTACCCTGCACAACACAACTGCACAACAGTCATCTCTGTCAATAATCTCCCTAAATATCAATGGACTAAACTCTTCAATTAAAAGACACATAGTAGAGAACTGGATTAGGGAAAATAAACCAGACTTCTGCTGTCTGCAAGAAACACACCTACAACTACAGGATAAGCACAGGCTTAGAATAAAAGGATGGAAAGTAATATTCATGTCAATGGAAAACAAAAAAGAGCAGGGACAGCCATTCTTATATCAGACCAAATTTCATTCAATCTCAAGAAAGTAATCAGAGACAAAGAGGGTCACTACTTACTGATCAGGGGAACATTAGATCAAGAAGCACTAACCCTGGTCAATATCTATGCACCTAATATAGAGCCAGCAAACTATGTGAGACATCTGCTCATAAACCTGGAGAAACACATGAAGGGAAATGTGATAATAGTAGGGGACTTCAATACTCCACTATCACCACTGGACAGATTCACCAAATAGAAATATAGCAAAGAAATAAGAGCTCTAAATGAAAAATTACAAGATCTAGGGCTAATAGACTTATATAGGATCCTCTATCCCCAGAAAGCAGAATACACATTCTTCTCAAGCCCACATGGAACCTTCTCCAGAATAGACCATGTCTTAGGATACAAAGCCAAGCTATATAAGACCACAAATGTAAGGATCATTAGAAGTACCCTATCAGACCACTATGCAACAGAGGTGAAAATTGACATCAAGAAGAAGCAATGGAAAAAACTAGTACCTGGAGATTAAACAACATGCTGCTCAACAACAGCTGGATCAAAGAGGAACTCAAGGAAGAAATAAAAAGATTCCTTGAGAAAAATGATAATGAAGCGACAACATGTCAAAATTTGTGGGTCACAGCAAAAGCAGTAATTAGGGGGAAACTCATAGCAATACAGGCCAATGTCAAGAAACAGGAAAATGACAAAATCAACAGTTTAAAGGATCACCTCAAAGAATTGGAA
The DNA here is from genome assembly GCF_024139225.1 of Suncus etruscus. Lineage (NCBI taxonomy): Eukaryota > Metazoa > Chordata > Mammalia > Eulipotyphla > Soricidae > Suncus > Suncus etruscus. The sequence goes on along the minus strand of NC_064859.1, from coordinate 56,650,936 downwards.
CAACAGCAGCCGAGAAATCCAACCACAACCAGAAGGCAAGAAATAATAAAAACCAGAGCAGAAATAAACAACATAGAAACTAAGAAAACAATACAAAAAATCAATGAGACCAGGAGTTGGTTTTAGAAAAAATAAACAAGATAGACAAACCACTGGCAAAACTCACCAAAAAAAAGAGGGAAAACACCCAAATAAGTAGGATCATAAATGATAGGGGAGAGATTACAACAGAACCCAAAGAAATACAACATATCATGAGATCATATTATGAACAACTATACTCAGCTAGGCCAGAAAACCCAGTAGAAATCGACAGATTCTTGGAAAAAATACCATCTTCCAAGACTGGAAAAGGAAGAACTAGAAATTCTAAACAGACCAATCACCTCAGAAGAAATTGAAGATGTAATTAAAAAACTCTCTAAGAACAAAAGTCCAGGCCCAGATGGATTTACAGGTGAATTCTATAAAACATTCTGAGAAGACTTACTACCACTTTTCCATAGGCTCTTTCAAACCATAGGAAAAACAGGAATCCTCCCCAACTCCTTTTATGAGGCTAATATCACACTCATTCCCAAAGATGGCAAAGACACTACCAAGAAAGAAAACTACAGACCAATCTCACTAATGAGCATATATGCAAAGATACTCAACAAAATCTTAGCAAACTGAATCCAGCACTTCATCCAAAAGATCATATATCATGACAAAGTGGGTTTTATACCAGGAATGCAAGGTTGGTTCAAAATATGCAAATCAATCAACATTATACATCACATCAACAACAAGAAAGACAAAAACCACATGATCATATCAATCGATGCAGAGAAGGCATTTGATAAAATCCAACACCCTTTCATGTTAAAGACACTCAGCAAAATAGAGTTAGAAGAAACCTTCCTCAAGATAGTTACAGCTATCTATGAAAAGCCTACAGCCAACACTATATTTAATGGCTAGAAACTAGAAGCATTCCCACTAAGGTCAGGAACTAGGCAAGGCTGTTCACTTTCTCCACTCTTATTCAATATAATACTAGAAGTTCTAGCAATAGCAATCCACAAGAGAAGGGAATCAAAGGAATACAAATTGGGAAAGAGGAACTCAAACTATCTCTATTTGCAGACAATATGATGATATACATTGAAAACCCTAAGAGTCCACAGTAAAACTCCTAGAAACAATTACCCAATATAGCAAAGTGGCTGGTTACAAAATCAATACACAAAAGACAGTAGCGTTTCAATATACAAACAATGAAGTCAAGGAGAGAAAGATTAAAAATAAAATTCCATTTAAAATAATATCAAAATATATCAGGTACCTAGGAATCAACCTTACAAGAGAAGTGAAAGACCTATACCAGAGAAAATTCAAAAACACTTCAGAATAATATTGAAGATGATCTAAAGAAATGGAAGAACATCCCATGCTCATGGATAGGTAGAATTAACATAATCAAAATGACTATCCTACCCAAACTTCTATATAGATTTAATGCAATCCCTATCCAAATTTAGACATCATTCTTTAAAGAATTAGAACAATCAATCACAAAATTTATCTGGAGCCACAAAAGATCCAGGATAGACAAACACATACTGAAAAACAAGAAGCTGGGTGGCATCTCCTTACCTAACTTGAAACTATACTATAAAGCCATAGTAATCAAAACATCATAGTACTGGAAAAGAGACAGGACCTCAGATCAGTGGGTAAGAACAGAATTTCCAGACATAAATCCCCAGATAGACAGCCAACTAATATTTGATGAAAGAGGCAAGAACTTGAAATGGAACAAAGAAAGTCTATTCAAGAAATAGTGTTGGTACAACTGGAAAACCACATGTACAAAAGTGAAAATTGACTCATATCTCACTCCTTATACAGAAATCAACTCAAAATAGATCAAAGGGGCCCGGAGAGATAGCACAGTGGCGTTTGCCTTGCAATCAGCTGATCCAGGAATTAAGGTGGTTGGTTAGAATCCCGGTCTTCCATATGGTCCCCTGTGCCTGCCAGGAGCTATTTCTGAGCAGACAGCCAGGAGTAACCCCTGAGCAGCGCCAGGTGTGCCCCCCCCCAAAAAAAAGAATAGATCAAAGACCTTGAAATCAGACCCGAATCTATAAAGTTTATCAAGAATAAAATAGGCAGAACACTCAAAGACCTATATATCAAAAAGGTCTTCGAGGAAGGAGAACCAATGGCAAGAACTTTAGCATCAAACATAAACAAATGGGACTACATCAAACTAAAAAGCTTCTGCATGGGGAAAGAAACCTTACTTAACACAAGAAGACAGTTAACAGAATCGGAAAAAATCTTTTCACTCGACATATCAGATAAAGGGCTGATATCTAGAACATACAAAGCACTCAGAAATCTGAGCCCCCCAAAAGAAAATAAAGCCATAAAAAATGGGGAGATGAAATGAATAGACATTTCTCTGAGGAAGACAGTAAGATGGCTAACAAACACATGAAAACATGCTCACCTTCACTCATCATCAGGGAGATCCAAATCAAGACAACAAAGAGATATCACCTTATACCAGTGAGGATGGCTCACATCAAAAATAATGGGAACAATCTCTGTTGGCGGGGATGCGGTATGAAAGGCACTCTCATCCACTGCTGGTGGGAATGCCCCCTAGTCCAACACCTATGGAGAACAGTCTGTACAGTGTTCAAAGAACTCAGAATTAAGCTGCCATTTGACCCAGCAATTGCTCTCCTAGGTATATACCCCCAAGGACATTCATTCCAAAATACATGTACACCCCACTATTTATCGCAACACTCAGTATAATAGCCAAGTCTTGGAACCAACCTCGATGTCCAACAACAGATGAATGGATCGTTAAGATGTGGTATCTATACACAATGGAATACTACACGGCAGTCAGAAATGATACAATCACAGACTTTGCAGCAACGTGGATGGACCTAGAACATGTTATGCTAAACGAAGTAAGTCAGAAGACAAAAGATAAACACAGAATAATAGCACTATTCTGAAGCACCTAGAACATATATCTTATACACAACTAATACTCAACAATCAAATAACAGGGTTTAACAGGGTAGAAACTCCAAACACTGTAATAGTCAACATATATTCGGGAGCAGTGCCCAAAATACATGAAGAAGGAACAACACAAACTCTTGACTACACATTATACCACAAAGAAACCAGCAACACCAAAAACAGCAGCATAGAGAGATCAGGTATGTAATCAGCCTTCTACAACAAAGGCCCATAATAATCCCTTAGAGATTGTATACAGGATCACAGGTAAAGACTACCACGGGAAATCACTGACTCCAATGGAAACATCCATAGCACTATGTTTTAATGCCTTTATCTTACTATATTTAAAATAACCTCTCAGCTTTTCTGTCCATAGGCATTCTTGGATACAAAAGATAGACAAACTAAGATGGCAGCCCGGGGCTCAGTCACACGAGATACCATACCCAGCTTGCACTACGAGATGGTCCCGAGAAAATTCTTTAACATACACTTTATCTCTAGGTTATACCTTCTTTTAGGAATAGAAGCACGTGACCAGTCAGACCACCGAAGCAGCAACTGTAACCTACAGACTTAAACTACAGACCCTACTCATCAAACACATTCAAGGAAACTAGCATTCCCTTGCTATTTTCTCCTCTCTTCTCACTACTTTCTTTTTTACTTTTCTTTTCTTTTCTCTTCTCCCTTTCTTTCTAATGTATTTTCTCTTTTCTTCCTTCCTACCCCTTCCATATACTTTGCCCTTTCCACCCTTGAAAATCCAACTATCCCTTCACCCCTCAATCCCATCCAGACCTCCCACCATATTAAAACTCTTCATCCTCAGTCCTTAATCCATTAGGCATCAAGACTGACCTCCTACCCCAACGAATCAGTACCCAGCACCCAAGCGAAGGAACACCCAGTCAAACCCACACCTCCTCCCCTGCAAGAAAAGGCAGCCAACTCCCCTGCAAACTCATGCTGTGTGGCCCTCCCTAACAACTTCCCCTAACATGGACTGTTACTTGAAAATCGGACTTAGGTCCAAAAGTATCCACAATGCAAGAACTCTTCCAAAACCTCTCTGCCGCAAATCTTTTGCCAATCTCAAGAAGGTCAGGGGGTGTGATGGAAAGGTGCCTGGGAACCCACACACCACAAGAAAAACCCAAAAGACAATGGGAAAATCTGTACTTCCAACATAAGTATAAGACCTGTATTACACTATCTCTTTACCTGCTTTTCCCAAAAAGTAAGGTAGTCTTTTGCATCACTTTGTTCCTTTAAATACTTTGTTAATTCATTTTTTTTGTTTGTTTTTTGGTTTTTGGGCCACACCCATTTGACGCTCAGGGGTTACTCCTGGCTATGCGCTCAGAAGTCGCTCCTGGCTTGGGGGACCATATGGGACGCAGGGGGATCAAACCGCGGTCCGTCCTAGGCTAGCGCAGGCAAGGCAGGCACCTTACCTCTAGCGCCACCGCCCGGTCCCTGTTAATTCATTTTTTAAAAAAATGTTTGTTCTACATATACATATGTAAGCATACATATTTTTATTCCTATTTTTATCTTTTTTGGGTGTGTGACCTGTTTCTGTTTTCTTCTCTGTCCACCCCCAAATGCACCGACAATATAATGTAACACCATTTCTCCCTGCAAAGGCACACCAAACAAAAAAAAAGGGGGGGGGAAATCTTACATATAAAAAAGAGCTCTTATCTACTAGGGATAGAAACTCTTACTTGTTTACAATACAGGGATATCTCCTACCTTGAAAATATGTCATGTGGATCCAACTTAGACCTCAGGTGATTAAACACTATCCGTACAGCTTTGAACACTGGATCTCAGACATAGAAATGACACAGTTCTTCAAAACAGCTACAGGAAACAAGTCCCATCCTGGACAGCCTTAATGCTGCTGGGTCACCAACAATTGCCAGCTCTAATATGATATCCTGACAACGAGGAAGTGGGAACAACTTGACCTAAGAGCAGGTTATCCTACCTTACCAGCTAACTATAAGACAAAATCAGAACACTTGTCACCCTTTGGTAGGTCCAAAAGCCAAGATCGTGATTTATAGATGACTGACTGCTAGAACCATGTATATATCTTGGGACCAATATAAAAGCCCTAGTCTAGGGTTTGAACTACGACCTGCACAACAACCATGATCCCCAGTTCCAAAGGTCTTGCAGAGACAATTGCAATGGAATGGGGCTTCTGGAAACACAATGAAAGACGCTATACTAGGTGCCATCCTAGGATCAATGCAAAGACCAAGACCACCAACCACAGAAGATGGATTAAAATTACATTTAGGGAACAGAACTTCTAGAACCACAAAGAAAGACTTCATCATAAGTCCCACTTCTGGACCTGTGCAGATACTGAGATCTCTAGATACAGAGGTCTGATTTTATCACCCAGGACGAAGCAGCAGTCTTCCAAACACCACAAAAGCACCACCTGAATGGAGTCTATAGTTAGTCCCATGACAATATACTCCAAGGGTGGAGAAAACGCATATCTCTTAGGCCAAGTGAATTCCTTTTTGAATGACCCCAATATTTACTTGCTAGTGAAGGGAAAAAAAGCAAAAAGCACAAAATATTTTTTATTTTTTATATATTATTTTTTATCTTCATTTATTATTATTTTTTTTTATTTTTATTTACCTATCTACGTTTTGTCAATTTCTTTGTTTTGGTGTGGTTATTGAAGTTGTTCTCCCCACTTATACTTATTTTTTTCTTTTCTTTTCTTTATGTGCTCTGCATGTTTCTTATCTCAAGACCATATTGTTGTTGTTGTTGTTGTTGTTTTGTGGTGCTTATCGTTATTGTTGGAGTCCTCATTGGATATTTGACACTTCTTTTTGTACTGTTGGGGTGTTTCACCTTCTTTTTCTCCTTCATCTCTCAAACCGATGATGAGAGCCTCTAGAAGGATTCCGCCCATTTTCGACGCATTAGACTTTTACCCCAGTTTATTACTATTCTTTTCTTCAAACAAAACCACATAACTTGAACTAGCTAGTCCTGCCTCCCAGTTAGAGGGGGAAATAAGGGAGTTACCAAGACCAAATTGGTGCATAAATTCCCATGAACTATTGTCTGGATAAAGTATATATATGTGTATGTGTGTGTGCATGCAATGGAATACTAGAAGGTACTTTATTGAGGTCTGTGATTAAAGTAGTAAGCTAGGGACAGAGAGGACCACATATTCTAGCAGCCCCGGGTGTGAGGGAGGAGGATATGGGGGGTAGGAAGAAAACGGAGGTGTATGGAGGACAAATCGGTGATGGGAATCCCCCCTGATTTTATGTAAATATGTACCTAAAATATTATTGTCAACAATATGTAAGCCACTATGATCAAAATAATAATTATATTAAAAAACTGAAGTTTCAAATGTTATGTACCTCCACCTATAACTATCTACAACCAATTTTAGGTAACTAACAATGGAATTGAAGTTATAATATAGAAGGTGGGTTGAAATTGCTAAAAGTGTCTGTTAGAATTTGAAGAAATCATACTAGCATTGGCACTTTGGTGGCAGACATGGTATGTTGACATTATAACCTATATTGTTTGAAGCACTATGTACTCTTAAAATTAAATAAAATGTAGTAATTTTGGGGGCCGGTGAGATAGGACAGCGGTAGTGTGTTTGCCTTGCAAGTGCTGACCCAGGACCAATGGTGGTTCAAATTCCGACATCCCATATGGTACCCCATGCCTGCCAGGAGTGATTTCTGAGCAGAGAGCCAGGAGTGACCCCTGATCATAGTTGAATGTGGTCCAAAAAACAAAATAAATGTAGTAATTTTATAATTAATTGTTGAAATAACATATGAGTTACCAATGGCATAATAACATATGAGTTACCAATGGCATTAAATATTTATCCAAACACTAATACAATAGAACATTGGCAACCCTATACTAAGAGAAATATTATTGACAGTAATCAATGCATGAAGTCAGCATAAATTCCCATGAACTATTGTCTGGATAAAGTATGTATGTGTGTATGTGTGTGTGCATGCAATGGAATACTAGAAGGTACTTTATTGAGGTCTGTGATTAACTAAAAGCATTAGAGAATGCTTCCACTCATTTGAACTTTAAGTAAACAAAAGAAATAGAGATAGCTCAAGAAACAGAATACATGCAAATAATGTTCTACATATAGAATATCTAAGATAGATTTCTGGCATGGTACAATCCCCTGCACTCTTCAGAAGGTATTTTAAATCATAGAGCTATAAATAACATCCAAGTATCATTGAGTGTCACCCAAAACCTATCAAAAATAACCAGTGAATGCGTTTCCATTGGAGCAGGGAAAGCCTCTTCAACAAGTGGTGTTGGCACAATTGGATAGTCACTTGCAAAAAATTGAACTTAGACCCCCAGCTAACATCATGTACGAAGGTAAAATCCAAATGGATTAAAGACCTCGATATCAGCCCCAAAACCATAAGATATATAGAATAGCACATAGGCAAAACACTCCAGGACATTACAGGCATCTTCAAGGAGGAAACTGCACTCTCCAAGCAAGTGAAAGCAGAAATTAACAGATGAGAATATATTAAGCTGAGAAGCTTCTGCACCTCAAAGGAAATAGTGCCCAGGATACAAGAGCCACCCACTGAGTGGGAGAAACTATTCACCCAATACCCATCAGATAAGGGGCTAATCTCCAAAATATACAAGGCACTGACAGAACTTTACAAGAAAAAAACATCTAATCCCATCAAAAAATGGGGAGAAGAAATGAACAGACACTTTGACAAAGAAGAAATACACATGACCAAAAGACACATGAAAAAATGTTCCACATCACTAATCATCAGGGAGATGCAAATCAAAACAACGATGAGATACCATCTCACACCCCAGAGAATGGCACACATCACAAAGAATGAGAATAAACAGTGTTGGCGGGGATGTGGAGAGAAAGGAACTCTTATCCACTGCTGGTGGGAATGCCGTCTAGTTCAACCTTTATGGAAAGCGATATGGAGATTCCTCCAAAAACTGGAAATCGAGCTCCCATACGATCCAGCTATACCACTCCTAGGAATATACCCTAGGAACACAAAAATACAATACAAAAACCCCTTCCTTACACTTATATTCATTGCAGCACTATTTACCATAGCAAGACTCTGGAAACAACCAAGATGCCCTTCAACAGACGAATGGCTAAAGAAACTGTGGTACATATACACAATGGAATATTATGCAGCTGTCAGGAGAGATGAAATCATAAAATTCTCCTATACATGGATGTACACGGAATCTATTATGCTGAGTGAAATAAGTCAGAGAGAGAGAGAAAAACGCAGAATGGTCTCACTCATCTATGGGCTTTAAGAAAATTGAAAGACACCCTTGTAATAATAATTTTCAGACACAAAAGAGAAAAGAGCTGGAAGTTCCAGCTCACCTCAGGAAGCTCACCACAAAGAGTGATGAGTTTAGTTAGGGAAATAACTACATTTTGAACTGTCCTAATAATGAGAATGTATGAGGAAAATGGAGAGCCTGTCTAGAGTACAGGCGGGGGTCGGGTGGGACGAAGGGAGACTTGGGACATTGGTGATGGGAATGTTGCACTGGTGATGGGTGGTGTTCTTTTCATGACTGAAACCCAAACACAATCATGTATGTAATTAAGGTGTTTAAATAAAAAAACCAGTGAAAATTAATTAGTAAAACATAATATTAAAAAACCCTCACAATCCATGAGATCATTGTAGCTGACAATGGAAATTGGGAAGAAAAATTGGAGGAATTATTTACTTTTGTAGAGTGATGGAACTAAACTTGATAGAGAGTACACAGTATATTGGGAAAAAAAAAACCGAGTGGAGGAGGAGAAACACGAATCTGAAGGGATCGGTGCCAGGGCGAAGAGGTCTCAGGTACATTGGTGAAGATTTAAAAAAAAGGACACAATTAAATATCCAGACCAAATGCAACCATAATAAAATCAATTGACTCAAACTTACAATCTAAACTGTAATTGGGTCTGTTATACTGGTAGGTGGGGACAAAGAGTGTTGGTATGGGATACACTCTGGGAACATGTTGGAGGGATGTCAACTCTTGTGGTGGATTAGCACTGTGTCATTTTATGTCTGATTTCCAACTATAAATAATTTTGCAAATTACAATGGTTTCAATAAAGTTTTATTAAGTAAACAAACTATCATAAAGTTATAGAGGAATGAAATTTTACTCCAGATTTTTTTACAAAATAAGGGTAAGTAAATAAATTTTGCTATAATTAAAGGAGAAAGGGGGAAGGAAGGAAGGAAGGAAGGAAGGAAGGAAGGAAGGAAGGAAGGAAGGAAGGAAGGAAGGAAGGAAGGAAGGAAGGAAGGAAGAAGGAAGGAAGGAAGGAAGGAAGGAAGGAAGGAAGGAAGGAAGGAAGGAAGGAAGGAAGGAAGGAAGGAAGGAAGGGGGAGGGAGGGAGGAAGAAGGGAGGGAGGGAAAGAGGGAGGAAGGGAGGAAGGAAGGGGGAGGGAGGGAGGAAGAAGGGAGGGAGGGAAAGATGGAGGAAGGGAGGAAGGAATCAAGGGAGGAAGAAGGGAGGGAGGAAAAAAGGGAGGAAGAAGGGAGAGAGGGAGGAAGGGAGGGAAGGAGGAAAGGAGAGAGGGAGGGAGGGAGGCAATCACATAGAATGGGATTGGGGGATAAATGCTTTGACAAATGGAGGTTAAACAGTATGTTTTCTAGTGGAATGGCTGCTATTTCATAGGTATTTTGTGAAGTACAGATTCTTTGCCTCTTACAATAGACTAAAATAGGCCATCATTCTTTAAGGAATAGTAAAACAAATGGGAAATATAAAAAGGCAGTTTCATTTTAGAGAGCATAAAATGCCAGCAGTGATTTTAAGGATAGCACGGCTACATTTCAGAGTTTGCATGGAAAACAAGAATAATGTGTGATGCCTGACACAGTTTTCTTTTTATTAAAATTTATTAGAGGTGTCCAAAACTTGTGTGCCTGTATAATTTGCTTTTTGTTGCCCTGGTTTGTAACTGTGGGCAGACAGAAGTAAAGTTACATAATTTGGATGATTACATATCAGCTCATAAATATCAGAAATTAAGGAGGATATACAATTAATTTCATTGTATTTTCCAATTGAAATCTAACTTTTAATCACAAGTGAAAAGAGTTCAATGATTTTTAAATGTTTTCAAGCATCATAAATACAACCACTCTTTTTACTTTTGCTAACTATTACAAGAATACTTTCTTTATTGTTTATATTGGTTCATTATGAATAAGACCTAAAAAACCTACCAGGTCTTGAGATAGCTAATCTCTAAAGATTTTGAAAAAGATCAAGAAAAAAATTTTCAGTTGCTTGTGTTGTCTCACAAGTCATATGTGAACCATATTTATACAGTGAAAATTGGAAACTATCCAGGAAACAGAATACATTTATGTACAAAATGCTCTAATGTAGGAATCTTTTAGCTCATACAGGGTGGGCAGTCTAAGTGGAGGGATATGAGAAGAGTGCACAGTTTTGAAGACTTTCTCAACAGAATGGTTGACCTCTTCAAATGTTCAAGAACATTTAAAATATTTAATAATACAGAGAATAATTAATACTACAAAGTTAAGTTTGGTAGTGCTTTGGAGAATCAGACATGAGGTACATCTTGAAGGGTTATACATGCCATGCTCATTATATTTTTCCTTCTGTAGAAAATAAGGAGTTATAGATTTGGATGTTACCAATATAAGTCACTTACTTTATTATTTTATATTTAATCATAAAATCTTAGACTACTGAGTCTTAGGTAAGCCAAAGTATGTGGTTGAAATAGGTTTTCTCACCATGCATAAAGATTTATAAATGTATGATATATTAGACACATGGATAAGCTAATTTATACAACTGAATGATGTTGTATTATGCTTTTAGGAAAATATAGGCTAATGTTTAGAGCTAATTTTCTAAAAGACCTAAATTTATAATTAAATACTTCCAAATATATACATAAAAAGAAAATATAATCTTTATGTTACAAATTTTAAAGGTTTTTCATATCATATAAAGTTACATATAGAGTAGTACTAAAATTCAGAATGCATACATTTTTTATGATTTCAGTTGGATATAGTTAGACATATGTATCATATATTTTTATACTTTCTTATGTAAGCATGTAACACTTTCTCAGTATTATTTTATTTTTATTTTATTTTTGTTTGGGGTCACAGCTTTCAGTATGTGGGGTTTAATTCTGACTTTGCTCAGGGAATACTGTCAGTGCTGATCAAGGGATCATGTATAGTGTCAGGGAACAAACCAGTGTCAACTACATACAAGACTAACTTTCCATTACTTATTGTTTTCTTTATTTGAATCAGTATAAATTAAAAAGTTACAGAGAGATTCAAGTTTATGTAGTAGTTTCGACATCAGTCACTTCATGCATTTCCACTACTGCCCACTAGTGTCCCCAGTTTCTCTCTGACCTGGTAGCCTGTTTCAGTAGGAAGCACCTTCTCTCTCCCCTACAGTGTTCCCTTTCTTAACATAGTCCCTCAACCACTTTCCCAATGGCAAGTTTCCTACTGAAGACCATGTTGCATTAAATTGCATGACTTTATCTTTTTTTGTTTTGTTTTGTTTTGTTTTGTTTTTGTTTTTGTTTTTGGGTCACACCCAGCGGTGCTCAGGGGTTACTCCTGGCTGTCTGCTCAGAAAAAATAGCTTCTGGCAGGCAAGGGGGGGCCATATGGGACACCGGGATTCAAACCAACCACCTTTGGTCCTGGATCGGCTGCTTGCAAGGCAAACGCCGCTGTGCTATCTCTCCGGGCCCGACTTTATCTTTTTATGGTCAAGTAGTATTCCATTGTGTATGTACACTATAGTTTATCAGTTATCTTTTTGTGGTCATTTGGCTGTTTCCATGTTTTAGCTACTGTATAAAGTGGTGTAATGAATGTAGGATTGCAGATGCTTTTCTGTATTGTGCTTCTGGCTTTGAGATATATTCCTAGGAGTGTACTTGCTGGGTCAAATGGAAGCATATTTGCTTGTTTGTTATTTATTTTTGTGGGGTTTTTTGAGGAATTTCATATTATCTCTCAAAATAAGCTGGATCAGCAACATTCCCATCAGCAGTGAATGAAAGTCCCTTTTTTTACTAACATCTACTCAACACTGATTGCTGTTCTTTATGATAAGTGCTAGTCTCTGTGTTGTAAAGTGATATATCATTATTGTTTTGATTTCATTTTCTTGATCATTTGTGCTGTAGAACATTTATTTCATATGATTTGTGGTCATTTGTATTTATTCTTTTAGGAGGTTCTGTTCATTATTACTCTCCATTTTTGATAGGGTTGGAAGTTTTTTCATGTACAGTTCTATGAATGCTTTATATATCGTGGATATTGACCCTTAGTAGGACGAGTGTTTGGCAAATAAATCCTCTTGGTCTACAAGAGGTCTTTGTATTCCAGTCATTATTTACTTTCAGAGGCAGAAATTTCTTAGTTTCATATAGTACTTTTTATTTACTTTGCTTCTAATTTTTTGGACATTGATCGCTCCATATTCAATTTTGTAAGAGTTCTGCTTATATTTATCACTATGTAATTTTGTCTTCAGGCCTGACATCTAAGTCTTTTTGATGTGACCAAACAGTTTTCCTAATACCACTTGTTGAAGAATATTCCTTCATTGTTTTTATTAAAGCACTATGGTTTACCAGGTTATTCATAGTTGACTGTAAGACATAAAATGTTCAAGAATCAACAGTGCCATCAGTGTAACTGCCTTCCACTAAAGTTTACATCATTTTCCCTTTACCCCAGACCCATATCCTGCCATCTTGACAGGAACATTTTTAAGTTCAGCTATTAAAGTTGGGTCTTATGGCCTTAGTGTAGTTGACTCTGTGACTGGATATGTAGCTCTATTACACCATTGATGCTACACCACATCTTCATGGATCAGTCCTTGGGCATCTAGGTTGATTTCAATTCTTAGCTATTTTACTGAGTGCTGAAATGTGTTTTTATACCCTTGTAAAGTTTTTATTATACACGGGATATGTGTTCCAAAATGATATTCTTGTGTAATATGACATCTCAATTCTGAATTTACTAGGAACCCTCCATATTGAATTCCATTAGGTATGACCAGACAACATTCCTACCATGAGTGGAGGAGAGTTCCTTTATCACCAATTTAAAGAATGAATTTATTCTAATAATTCTTAGGAAACTTTATGGGAATTAATTCCCATTTTTTAAAATATATATTGTTAAAGGGCACATCTACAGAGTAATAAAAACTATAATTTTCATAACAAGTATTTTAATATGGTATAATCTAGGTGGACTGCATATACATTTAGATATGCCATATATAATGTATTTTATGTAGCTAATATAAATTTGTAAATTATTGTGGGTATTTTTCTAATCATTTATCCTTGTTTAAAATCAAAACTCATTAGTCCTTTATTTAATATCTGCAAGCTTATTTGCATATAAGTTGATACAATAGACAAGCTCTCATAGTTTACTGAATAATATATCATAGTTTGAATACACTATTTTTTTACTTTCTGAGTTTCATATTTTCTAACTCCTATTTAAAAAACTACTCTCAGAGCTGAAAAATTAGCACAGGAGTTGGGTGCTTTCCTTGCTTGCAGCCAACCTGGGTTCAATTCCTAATATTCTACCAAGAGTGATTACTGAGTGCAGAATCACAAGCTACCCAGAAACATCACTGGGGGAAGCCCCATAGCAAATAACAAAATTTAAACATAGAAATAAAACTATTCTATGAAATGTAGAAACTATGAATTGATTTTAAATTTCCCAAGAGAATGTTTAATTTAATGTTTCATAAGAATAATTTCAAATATATTGCATTAGAAATTATCTTCAGAAATAATAAGTGTCAATTTTAGTGAGGTGTTAGATCATTTTCCCAGGAAACTTGCTAATCTATATAATCAAACCAAATAATAAGCTGTAATATAGTGAACATGCTGTTTTGTTTGAAAGGTTTTCATATGAAATTTTTCTCTCCATTTTATATTTAGTTAGAAAATTAGTAATAATTTAATAGAGTAAATTTAGTAAAGAAATGTCCCCTGTGAATCATACATCTTTCACTTTAAAGTCAATAATTAAAATGGTACATAATGGTGATATGCATGTATGCATGTATAAATAATTATAAACAAAAATGTACCATAGGAAAAGACATCTATAAAAATGCTTTCAGAAAAGAATTTCATAGAAGTAACTGTATTTCACCAGGTAATACTGAGTGAATTTTCAGTAGAGCAGTTAACAAGAAAAGTATAAATTATTTCTTAGAGATTTACCAGGTTTACAGAGCAAAAATTGTTCAAATAAGTAAATATTTTTATTTCCATAAAGAGAACTAGTTTTTTTGTTAAAATATGAGTTTCAAGAGAAAATCCGTTTTACTCATTACCATGGAGTAATTCTCCTGTGTTAAACAGAGAAAATACTTTTGAGATATGAAGTAACTTGCTCAGTCACTTGATAACAGGATGAATAAAACAGTGATTCCAGAAAATAATGAAACTAACATGGTGTGTCCTGGAATTGACCCAGTCAGTGTGCAAAGACAGAGAGATGCAGAATGTAGTATAAAATAAATATGCAAACTCAGCCAAATTGAAAAGATACAGATAGGATTATACAGAGTAGTGGGCCAAGGGAACTAGGATCTGGGCAAATTGTTTCAGAGAGAATCTTCTAATGAGAAACCTCCAGAGAATTAAACATTTATGCAAGAAAATGATAACACAGAGACATGAGCACTTTAGAGAAGGTTCCTCTAACCCAGGGAATCTTAAATTTGAAACATACATAATGCCTAGAAAACAGTAAATCGAGGAACAGAACAGTTGTATAGCATGCAGGATGATTGACTTGTATATGGACTACTCAGGACCCCATATGGACTCCTTTATCCTTGTGGCCCACCAAACCTACCAGTTTTAAATCCAGTCACAGAGCCAAAAGTAATGCTGAGTACCTCTGGGTATGGCCCAACCCTTTCTGATAAGGGAAATCAATTAATACAAAATAGAATATTGATCTCATGAACTACTACTCCCCTGTTATGGAGTAAAGTGGAGAACGAACAAATGAATGAATGTATAAATGAATGTAGAAAGTCAAATAGTGATTCATCCAAAAAATATTTCCAATATTTAGCCACCTGGAACTTGAAACTAACAAAATTTAGAAAAAGATTCTTTGTAGATATAATCAAGAATCTTAAAATAATATAATCCCGATAGCATGTGTATGACTTAAATATTACTGTGTCCTTGTTTCACATCTTTATACAAATATTCCATATATAACTTCAGAAAATGCTATTGAGATATCTATAAGCCTAGTTGAGCAGCCTAGGTTTTCAGCAACCTTTGAATCTTAAATTTTCGAATTGTATGTTTATTGGGCAACAATATAAATTAAGCATACTGCATAAGATAATCTATTTAGGCACCTTTCCTGCATGAAAGTAGATGTTCAAATACTTTCTGTGAAGCTTACCAATTGGGAATATATTCTTTCCCCATAGTGTTTTGGCTTTACCTTAAATAGTTTAAATAATACAATTAACTTGCATTTGTACATGGTGCATTAAACAAGCTATTTCTTTCTAAAAATAAATCAATTTTGAAAATACTCAAGATTCCATTTATGTAAGGCACATAGATTTGTAAGAGGGCGGGCCCGGAGAGATAGCACAGTGGCGTTTGCCTTGCAAGCAGCCGATCCAGGACCAAAGGTGGTTGGTTCGAATCCCGGTGTCCCATATGGTCCCCCGTGCCTGCCAGGAGCTATTTCTGAGCAGACGGCCAGGAGTAACCCCTGAGCAACGCTGGGTGTGGCCCAAAAACCAAAAAAAAAAAAAAAAAAAAAAAGATTTGTAAGAGGGCAGAAAACTTTTCACGCAATATAAATTTTCATTGCATAATTGGGTACAGTCTTCTTCCTATTACAGTCTTATTAAACAATTTTATTAATTTTGGGAATTATTGTGAAATGTATACTGCTGATACTTGATATACAACAGAACAGTGACATGAAGTTCATAGGTAATATGGTTTTCTTGTGTAAGTGAAGTAGTATCTGTCTCCCATAAATTCTTTCTCTTAGGGTTATGTTCCAAGGATGCATTTTAGCTGTAAATCCCCTAATGCTTTTACAACATATTGGATCTATGGGGCTATATTATCAAGATATATACATGATACAAATAACTTAATTTCAATTATTTGAATTTTTCCAACTAAAGAAGCCAAGGAGGTTTCTACTGAACACCAGTCAAATCATATGCTAAAGTGTTACTTCTTAAGTGGATGCAGTTAATATATGTAACACAAAATAGTCTCTGAAATTTTGAGTCTATCAGGCAACTTCACTTCTTTCTAAAAGGGCATAGTCTATGATACAGAGGCTTACTTCTTTGTCTCAGGCCACAAAGTCTGTCAACACTGAGAACATTTTCAAGAGAATTAATACCCTATATTATTTCAGTTTCATAGTTTTTATTTATTATTATTTTTTTGGTTTTTGGGCCACACCCGGTAATGCTCAGGGGTTACGCCTGGCTATGCACTCAGAAGTCGCTCCTGGCTTGGGGGACCATATGAAACACCGGGGGATCAAACCGCAGTCCATTCTAGGCTAGTGCTGGCAAGGCAGATACCTTACCTCTAGCGCCACCATGCCGGCCCCGCATAGAGTTTTTATAATAAATGTTTAAGACACTATGTTTTATCCTGACCACTTGTTATTTCATGATTCCTTCAATATGAGTGAAAGGATAAGATGATAATGATGATTGAATATTAATTATGATACACAGAGAAAATTTTGGCTTATTTCTAAGTTAATAAAAGAAAAAAGGAGCCAAAGTGGTGGCGCAAGTGGTAAGGTGTCTGCCTTGCATGCGTTAGCCGAAGACGGACCTCGGGTGGATCCCCGGTCTCCCATATGGTTCCCCAAGCCAGGAGCGATTTCTGAGTGCATCGCCATGAGTAATCCCTGAATGTGGTCCCAAAAAAACAAAACAAAACAAAAAAAAAAAGAAAGAAAGACATATAACATTTCTTTGATGTGAAAGATAATTTTTTTGGTGTTTTTGTGTTTAATAGAATAGATTAAAAATAAACTATAAGAATAACTCTGAAACAGGGTTTAATTTTTCAAAATAATGGGACTCTGGCAATAAAACCTAAAATTTGGCTCATTATCTTATTTTTTATAAAAGAATACCTGTTATTATCTCTGGTTAAGCAATCTATTTAATATTAACATTAGAGAAATTCTCACCCAAGTCTATAATTGCAGCACTAAACCACAAATATTCTAAGACATGAAGTATTGATTTTAATGTACTATACTGCTGAAGATGATTTAAGGGGTTCAACTTGACCTTTATTGGGGGAGGCATATTCATCAGCACTCAGGGGTTTATTCCAGCTCTGCGCTCAGAAATCACACTTTTCAGGCTCAGGGGTCCATATGGAATGCTAGGGTTAAGACCCGGGTTGACTGCATTCAAGGCAAAAGCCCTACCTGCTGAACTACCACTCTGGCTCCTCAATTTTACCCTTTTGACCTTAGTGGACCTATGTTCCATTGTGTCATAGAGCCAAGTAGGGTTTCTGTAGAATGCCAGAAGTGCCCATTTTAAAACTAAATGTAAGAACTAGAGCCCAAATGAGTCAAATTCTCATTACTATATATTTATTTCTTAACTATAGAGAAACCATAAAGGAGTTTGGTACTCAAATTATTTTTAATTTAGTTTATTACTCAAATATGCTATGCATGCCTCTGAACTTCTTATCCCCCTTGTAGAGAGCTAAAGGTTTGTAACATTAGGAAATTCGTTCATTTTTATTTTCATGGTAGATTCACTTTCAAAACTTACACTTCACCCCTTTATCCTAACCTTTATCCCTTAACCTTCAACATAACTTAACCTTCATTCAATATTTTGTGAAGAATTCAGGGTTTTGAACTGAATAAGGAGTTACTTTTCATCATTTTGACCCAATTTCGGGTTTCATTCTTGAAAGCTAGAGTTGTTCTGTTATACTTGTAGGAAATTTCCATCTGTCATTTAGAAAACCAGTGCCCCAGAGATATCCTGATTAACTTGTCATTGCTACAGTTTCTTGTAAGCAGTAAATTTTGATGAACTCTCTGGCATCACTAATGCTTATGATAACCACAATGATTGTGATATAGCATAGTCAAATAGTCTGGACCACAGAAGAACCTTGTATTCTTTACTAAGCTGATGGAGGCTATTTCAATAGCAAAATAACCCTTACCCTGAAAAAGATGACCACTTTTGAGATTCTTTTGTTCTTTTATCTGATATATTTCTAGACATTTTGGGGATATGAATACCAGGGAGGTGGGCTATTTTAACTGCTAGAGTGATTGTGAGGATGACAGTCAAGTTTTTGCAGAAGTTAAGATGAATGGATCTATAGGAAAGCTATAATATGTGCTTGACTTAACAGAAAGAGCACGTATAAGTACTGTTTGTTCAAATGAATTAGACATTCATGAAGAGAAGCATTATGTATATAAAAAAAAAAACTTTCCTGGGTATTGGGCATTACTTAACAATTCACAACTTTGAACACTGGCTAAAAATTAAGCTTGCTTTAATTAAGATAACTATATTATTTACTTGTTAATTATTTAATAAATATATTTGTAAAGCAAAACTCTAAAATCTATTGAATGCCTTAGATAATAACATATGGATTTCCAACATAAGCTAAGTTTGAGCAAATTTTTTTAAAGTACCAGAAAAGTGAATATGTATAAAGAAACACCATGAATAAAGTAGGAAATACTAATTAAATGCTCTAAATACTATCCATTGGCTCCTGTTGTGAATATTTTAGGTTCTTAATCCATTACAAAACTTAATTTGGATATGGGTTTCACATCAGCCTCCTAACTTTTGAGCTCCTTTTTTTATCTCTGCAATTAACTGTTACTTATTCTATTCAAATAGAGTCTCCCAAATCCTGGGGGTGAAAGGGAGCTATTCAATGATTGAATGAAGGCCAATTGTTCTAACTTCCTCTGCATTTCTTTTTCCCCAAAATTGTTCTTTCACTTAACTATCAATATTCCCTCTTCACAATTGACTGATGACATATTTCAAGAGAAAAAATATCTATCACTTAAGTGAATGACAGAGATCAGGTATCATTTGGATTAACATGTGCTTTCTGCAATCAGCAAAACTATTTATAGCGAAAGATAATATACTGACAACTTATGAGCCATTTGACACTTAATCAGTAGCAAAATTATACTTTTTCTTTTTCAAAAACCTATACATTCCTCAGTTTCTTTCAAATGTACTCATATGTGATGCATAAATTAATTTCCTTCAGTCTACAAACAAATAGGTATCATATTTAAAAAATCATCATTATTCCATTTTTGGCTATATACTTTAGAAAAGTATAGTTTTGCCTTAATTGTTTCTCATTATTCTTCCAAAGTATAGAAAGAATATTTTGAAATTTTGTTATATGTCTTCATCATTTTCAGCATGTTATAGAACACAGGTACTTTTACTTTACTTATATTTTACAAAGTATAGATAGGAAAAAAAGTGAATATAGAAGTGTATTACGTTCTCTCAATGTAATACTTTTATTCTAAAACACAATATTCCTTTTCATTTATAAAGTCAAAATAGTTCAGTGTGAAATTCCCTTAATCATGCTTTCTATATTAATATTTTAATTCATATGCAATTACTCTAGAAAATAAATGAATAGTTCACTTTTATGATCAGAGGTTCCAATACTCAATTTTTCTTTCATCTATTAAATATTTTACAAGGTATTTTATCAAATATAATAGTAAGGCATCACTGAAAATGCAATGTTTCTAAATATATGTTAGACAAAATGAAATTAAAGCATTGATATTCAGGCTCATACCGAGAAATGTATCAACAATAAAATGAAACAAAGTAGTGAACAGCTCCATATGCCATAGTATAATTTAGCATTGTTATTTTCAATATAAATTTCTGGTTTTCATCTTGTTGCTGCTAATTTATGAACTATATTTAAAAAAACTATCAACTCACTATTTAATTCCCTCTTCTACTTATCCAAGTCTATTCAAACTTCTCGGCCAAGATTTTAATTGATTTTTGTAGTAGCCAGTTGTTAATAGGATAATTTGTCAATATAATAATAAAACAATTTTCTCAGTGGCTCTAAGTTGCTCAGTTCATCAGATAACAAAGTTGAGTTTTGTTTCATTAATTGAATGCAGGTGTAGGATTTGTTGGATGAAAAGTAGAAATCCCTTAGAGACTGTAGAAATCTAGGTCAGAGATCACAGAAAGATCAGTTAAGCATGATAGGCAAACACTGACCTGGACAGGTGTCTCAACTTTGCTTCTCTGTGTCACTTCCTGTTCTCTTTCTTAAACACTGCTCTGTTTCGCATGTGTGGAGGTCAACATGTGTGCTTCAGAGTCTGTACTCAATTAGGAGATAGGCTGAACTCTTAGACGCACAAACGTATGATCTTGAATTCTCAGTCTTCTTAGAGAAAAATTGTTTCATTGTTTATATAAAGGTCTCAAATACTTCTTGGGATTTTATGGTCAGAAATTACAATGCATGCCTATCAAAAATTTAATATTATTTTCTCTTTCTTGAAAAATAATATAAATTGAAATATAAAGCATTAATTTATATCCAAAGGGAACATACATTGGTGTGAAAAAGAAATGATGTTAGTTGAAATACTCTGTCTTTATAGTCATCCTCTCATTTCCTAATATTTATTAACATTTTCTAGTTAATGCACAGGAATTACTATCATATTTCTCCTTTTCTGCTCTTTTTTGTTGTTTTTCTCTTTCTATTCCTATTATTAAAGAATGCAAACTGGATAAATTTATAGTAAAGAAACTAAGAAAAACTTAAGATAAGGGCTTATGCTGGTTACCTTACATGAGGAGACATTTACAATATATAAATACTGATTTTACTTATCAGTGAATAAAAAACATAGAAAACACATATCATACAACATTTTTATCTTGGTAAGAAATTTTTTTATATAAATTTAAGATTATTAGGTAGAAAATTTTAGTCAGAATCAGGTAAAAGAACAAATGGCATAGAAGGAAAAACCAAAATGATAGTTTTTTGAAATGGATTTGCCAGGTTGGAGAAAAATCTGAGTGTTGCAAATGCTATTAAAAATATTTAAACTAATTTTTTGCTGTGATAATTAATTATGCAAAAAATTAGGCATATTTATACATCATTTATTCTACTTTGATACTATTCCATACATTTAAAAAGTCTATTTTTTATATTTTCTATATTATAGAGATTCCAAATATAATTTTTCATTCTTTAACATACCTTAAATTGAGATCGACATATATATTTTAATCATTCTTATCAGAATTACTGGCAAATTTTTCTCTTTGATTCAATAGAAATTATCATATACAAATACGATTAATTATCAACTAAAATGTTGGCATGCTTAATTTGAGAAAGCATGATACAAAACAGCACTCCTAAAACAGTACAATAGTCATTCTCAGTGAGCAGCTTATGTTATAGCTGGTATTGTGGCTAGACTTCTGAATATTTCCCTGCCTTCTGAAGTGAGTGGAAGCTTTACTAAATAGCATTGGCCAGAAACGAACATTAAAATAGGAATAATGTGGTATTGCTTTGATATGTATGCATGGGACAGCACCAGGTTTCCAAATGACTAATAAAACATAGACTTCACTCCCAAATTGTTATTTTTTTTTCAAAAGTGTTTTAGAGACTTAAAAAAAAAGCTCAGAATTACCGTAATTTAAAAGCCTTTGATTAAGGGAACTGTCCCATCTATATTTCTCTTTTCTTTGATGAAGTCCTGATTTTCAGAATGTTATGACCTAAAACCCTTTTGCCACTCTGAATATTATATCCAAGCACATCAAGTGATTTTTTTTTATAACTTTTGTAGGGGGAGCAAGAATACAAGCATATTTTGTTGAAAGTGTGAAGGTTTTTATTTTTTAATTTGATGAAATATTTGACTAGGTTGAATAGAAGAGAATGCTCAATCTAAGTAGAAACTTCAGGAATGAGAATTAATTTATTTCCTATTTTTACTGAGATACATCTATTTACTATTCTTCGATATCATTTCATGCCTACATTGTTCTAATACCACACCTACTACCAACATGCCTGCTTCCCTCACCAATGCCTGTGATATTTCATGCTCCCACTTTACTTAGTAAGTTGATCTATCCACATAGCTAACATAGTAGATCAATTATCCAGTTCTGTTGCCTTTGGACATTTGTCTCTTTTCCTATTTTGATTTTCCTTTATATTCTATATGTGAGAGCAATCATTCTATATCTGTTATTTACCTTTGACTGACTTCACTTAGTTTGATATGAGTTCCATTCGCATAGCAGAAAATTACATGATTTAGTGTTTTTGATTCTTGCGCAATTTTCCATTACATGTATGTGTATATATGTCAATAAACACATATATCTATATATACAGAGAACACAGTTTATTTATATAGTCATATGATATTTGATTGACAGTTGGATTATATCTAGAACTTGACTATTATGGTTATTGCCACAATAAACATAGGGAACAAATGTCATCTATAAATTAACCTAAATGAATTATGACGACTTCTGGTGCTGGAGAGATAGCATGTAGGTTAGGCGTTTGCCTTTCATGTAGAAGGTCATTGGTTCGAATCCCGACATCCCATATGGTCCCCCGAGCCTGCCAGGAACGGTTTCTGAGCGTGGGGCCAGGAGTAACCCCTGAGCGCTGCCGGGTGTGATCCAAAAACCAAACCAAACCAAACAACAACAACAACAACAAAAGACGACCTCTGTCCTAAATTATGTAGAGTAAAACATACACCGAATTATCATAGTATAGAAGCTAAAAGAATCTACATTTATCCCATGCCACTGACTAAACAAACTGAAGCAAAAATGAACCAATGTGACCACATCATATTAAAAAGCTTCTATAAGGGCCGGGCCTGTGGTGCAAGTGGTATGGGTTTGTCTTGCTCGCCCTAACCTAGGATGGATCGCGGTTCAATTCCCCAGTGTCCCATATGGTCCCCCAAGCCAGGAGCAATTTCTGCACATATAGCCAGGAATAATCCCTGAGCGTCACAAGGTGTGTCCCCAAAAGCAAATAAATAAATAAATAAAAATAAAATGCTTCTATACCAAAAATAAATTATAGAATTAGAAAACATTCAAGACATTGGGATAAAATATTTTCTACTGCTCATTTTAAAAATAGTTAAAATCTAATTATATGAAACAGTCATAAAACTTAATAACAACAAAACTACCTATTAATAATGGAGAAAAGAGGAGCCAAAGAGTTGGTACAGTGTTTAGGGTACTTTTATTGTACAAAGCAAACATGAGTTCAATCCCAGTATCCTATATGGTTCCCTGAGCCTGCCATGAGTTATTCATAGTTTTAAGTACAGAGACAAAACTCCTCAGCACCTCTGGATGTGAAACAGCAATGAAAAAAAAATTAGAGAGAAGATGAATAGACAAATGCTTGTCATTAAAAGGACATAAATAAAAAATAGATATATATTTTAAAATATGTTTTTCATTACTTGATATTAAGGAAATGAATATCAAGCACTAAGAAAAGGGCCCAGAGCTACAGCATAGTGGTAGGGTGTTTGTCTTGCAAATGGCCAACCATGGATGGACCCTGTTAGATTCCTGGCATCCCATATAATCCTCTGAGTCTGCCAGGAGAGATTTCTGAGTGCAGAGCCAGAAATAATACCTGATCACCACCGAGTATGATCCCAAACCCCAAAACAAACAAAAATCTCTAAGAATATATCTCTAACACTAGTGATAACACCAAAAGCAAAACAATCAGTGCTGGCATAGTTGTGGGGCAAAAAAAAACATCAATTTTTGGTGAGTGTTTCTTGGATAAATTTTTTTGGGAAAAAATATGCACACTTCTAAAAAACTAAGAACTGATTTTCCATTAGCCAGCAAAATTCTTCTTTTTATGTTATATGGCCAGTGGCCCCAGAGGACTATTTTTAATTTTAATTTTTAAGTACCTATCCTATTCAAAATTCCTACTAGAAAGTGAAATAAGTAAAGTCCATGTCTTTATGCCATTGGCAACAAAAAGTATATAATTCTCAATAATCACTGTTATAGTCATATGGAGACAATACAGAATGAGTTGAAAAGAGACATCAATTTTATACTTCTTGATTATTTTAGAGTAAGATGATACTTTGTGGTGGTACCATGATAAAAATGAGATTGGTTATAATAGATGGATGAGTGATTAGCATTTCTAATTTTTCAAAGTCTCTCAGATCAGCTACATTGAATAAAAAAGAATGAAGTGGGTATCATTTCTACTGAAGAAGCAGGAACTTTTGAGGCATTCATATATTTCATTTCACATTTATACAAATCAAGTCACAGATAGTTAAGTGTGTCCTAATATTCTAGAATTATCTGGATGAAAGTGCTAAAACAAAAGGAAAATTTCTTTTTTACTACAGTGATCACTGCTTGCAGAACAATGTCTTCTATCAAATCAATCTCTTTAAATGCAAATTTTTACGTTTCTAGGAATTGTTCATATTTACAAGATATGTATTATTTCTTCATATAATTTACTATGATAGCATGGAAAACAAGAATAGATCTTTCTAAATGATATATTCATGGTTAATTCCTTCCATTTATTAAAAGAATTAAAATCCACCTCTTAGAGGGTATTATTTTATTATTTAATTTTAGAAGGAAGTAAATTTTTACTTATTTTAATATACATTTTTAATAGTTTTTACAAAGAAACACATATGTTCTGAAGCATTTAGAACTCTTTTCTTCAGTTTTATGAGTCATAGTTGACATATGGCATTGTATTATTTTATCTTCTGTGTTTTCATGGTAATGCCATTCTGTTGTAACTTAAGGAATAGTCTCTCAATTCTTGCAGGGGTTAGGTGATTAAACTCTCTTAATCCTTTATTATGTGGTAAATGTTCTCTTTTAATTTTACAATGCTAGAAAAAATGAATTTTAATTGATTGTTTTATTTTTTTTTGTTTTACCATTCTTATTGTTTTGCTGCCTTTTTTAAGACATGAACTATCTTCTAGCTTTTAAAGTTTCAGCTAAATTTTCTGCTAAATTCTGATAGGGTTTCTGTTATATGAGGCAAATTGTTCTTTTTTTCCTAATGCTTTTATAATCCTCTCCCCAATGTTAAAATGTGTCATTTGTGAGACTCCTATGGAGTCCAGATTTTGTTCTAATTATTAAACCAATAAGTAGGTACAGAGAAAATTCTCTGGCACTGTCCTAACCCAGCACTTTATGTGTAGCACTGAGCCTACAATGAATACAACAACCAACTCAATAGAAGCCATAGGGATGAGAACCCAGAAACATTTATTTCTACCCAAACAGTCAGTGACAGAAACCAAAACTTTCCATAAGTTCTGAGCCCCAGGTTGATTATTCTCCTAGCACTACCCTTGGCCTCTACCCCATTCATAGCTACAAGTAACTGTTCTAGGCCAGCAAGAAAGTTAGTGGGTTTATGAATAACAAATTTCAGGGAGCTTGTGTAATCAACTACCTCCACTGATGAAAGAAGTCCTACCATTCAGACAGAATCAGTGACCTCAAAGAAATAACCATTACCATAAATAAATATGAGTCAATAGAGAAGAAAAATGAGTACAGAAAGCCAGATAGTGTATGAGAGATGTTGACAAGGATTGTGTGAGGAATAACTTTAGACTCATAGGAATTCAAGTGGGGGGGTGGGATAAAATAAGGGTTAATGGGCATCCTGAAAAAAAAAATAGATAACTTCCACAAATGAGAGAGACTGGATTACTGATGCAATAGGCTCAAAGACTGCTAATCAAAGAAAATCCAAACACAACAACAACAACAATCACAACAACAACAACAACAACAACAACAACAACAATAAAACATATTGGTATAAAGAGGCCAAAACATAAGACAGATTTCTTAACTTATTGACACCAGCTCTGCAGTTTGTGTTTCTCACCATCTGACAGCTTTATTAATAGTATTCCACTTTGTTGGAAGGTGCCAAACTAAATATGCAACTTTGGTAACTAATCATTTCTTTTGTTACAGTTTTTTATGGGATATCCAACTGTGAGCCAGTGGTGGTTCACAAGTATTCTACATTCTAAGGCAAATAGATAAGCAAAATCTAGTACCTAAGGGAAATATAAATTATATTTCTGTAATAATTCTTTAAAAGAAGAGAAAGGAATAATATATATATAAACTTCTTAGTTAAGAAGCTTTCCAATCAGGAATCCTCTAGTCTTCAAAATTAACATTTAGAATCGAAGGAAGGGTAAGATTAACTTCAGACCAACTGCAGCTGAGTCCATTTGGTGCATCCAATACAGTTCATCATAAAAACAACTGAATAGTCGAATATGAAATCAAAGGGAAAACTACATAATCAACCACATTCCTATGTGTCAACAAATTCTTACATATCAAAAATTGTTTCACAGATAAATGGCTTAAATTCTTTCATAAAAAGGCACAGTATTATTGATATATTAGAAAACAAAGTAAAACCTGAAATAAAACACTTTATTTCATAAATAATTACAAGGTCAGAGGGAAAAGGAAACAACAAGAGGAAAATAATAATAGAGGCTAATAATAATCTCAGATATAAAGAATGAATGTATTTGTACCGTAATAAATAAAATGAAAGCTTAAGAAAATAATGATAAACAAGGACATAAATTACATACCAATAAAGGGGTTAATAAGTTAAAAGAGCTTAAATCTTATCTACATATATGCACCAAATATGGATCAAAGTTTATAAAGCAATTTATAATAGACCTCAACAAATTCACAAAATAATAAAGATAAAAGCTATTAGAACTATGAGATATGGAAAAGCAGTACAAGGAGATTGTTTACAGCAATAGCAATAAAGGTTTGTCTGAGAAAATAATAAACAGCTCAAATAAATGAACTAAACTCACAACTTGAGAAACAAGACAAAGAACAAGTAAATCCCAAAGTATGGAGGAGAGTAATAATAAAAATTTAGTAGAAATCAATAACAGTTTATTTTCAAAGAATTAGCATGATTGGCAAACCTTTTATTGGACTCAGAGAAAAAAATTTTAAAAATCATGATTATTTGGGAAAAAATAATACATGATTTATGAAAGATTGAAGGTGATGGCTACTATGAAAACTTGTATGACACTTAGAAAACAAACACCCTGAAAAGAATATAATCTTAGACTGATACAACCTCAAAAGATTGAGAAAGAAAGAAAATGAAAATCTAATAAATCAATCACAAGTAGGGAAAATAAATAAATAATTTAAAATCTCCCGAGGGAAAAAAATGTATCATAAAGTAAACTATGTAAACCAGTGGACTCACTAGTGAGTTAGACAACAAATTCAAAGTAGACCTTGATATCATATCCTAAACTATAAGATATATAGAAGAAAACATAGGCAAAACACTCTATGCCATAAAGACTAAAGGCAACTTTAAGGAGGAAACTCCATTGTCCAAACAAGTGGAAGCAGAGATAAATAATGGGAGTACATTAAACCGAGAAGCTTCTGCACCTTAAAGAAAACAGTGACTTGGATATTAAGGCCACCCACAGAATGGGAAAAATTTATTCACCTAATACCTATCAGGTAAGGGGCTAATATATAAAATATACAAAGATACTGACATAAATTAACAACAACAAAAAAAAGAATCTAACAAAAAAAAATCTCCCATCAAAAATGGGAGAAGAAATGAACAGAATTGCCTCATAAAAGGAATAGAGATGGCCAAAAGACACATTAAAAAATGTTCCACATTGGGCCTGAGAGATAGCATGGAGGTAAGGCGTTTGCCTTTCATGCAGAAGGTCATTGGTTCGAATCCCAGTACCCTATATGGTCCCCTGAGCCTGCCAGGAGCAATTTCTGAGCATAAAGCCAGGAGTAACCCCTGAGCGCTGCTGGGTGTGACCCAAAAACCAAAAAAAAAAAAAAAAAAGTTCCACATCGCTAATTATCAGGGAGATGCAAATTAAAACAACAAGATATCATCTCATGGCACAAATACTGGCAAACTTAACAAAGAACAAGAATTGGTGTGGCATGAATGCAGAGATAAAGGAACTCTCATTCATGGCTGGTAGAAATGGTAGTCCATCCTTTCTGGAAAACAATATAAATATTCCTCATAAAAACTGGAAATTAAGTTTCCATATGATCCAGTAATATCACTACTAGGAATATACCCTAGGAACACAAAAACACAATATATACATATACATATATATATATATATGTATATATATATTATATATATATATATATTACCTTCATTTATTATTGTTATTATTATTTTTATTTACCTACCTATTTTGGTCGATTTCTCGGTTTGGATGTGATTATTGAAATTGTTGTCCCCAATTATTCTTTTTTTGTTTTTTTTTCTTCCTTTCTTTTCTTTCGTTATGTGCTACACCATGTTTCTTATTTCAAGACCACGGCGAGTTTTTTTGGTTTATATGTTTGTTTTTGTTTGTATTTTTTCTATCAGTTTTTTGTGGTGCTTATCGATGTAACTGGAGACCTCACTGGATATTTGACACTTCTTTTGGTACTGATGGGGTGTTTCACCTTCTTTTTCTCCTTCATTTCCCAAATCGATGAGGAGAACCCCTAGAAGGATTCTGCCCATTTTTGGGGTATTAGACTCTTACCCCAGTTTACTCATTTTCTCTTTTTCAGGCAAAACCACCCAACTTGAACTGCTAGCCCTGCCCCCACTTAGAGGGGGAAATAAGGGAGGCACCAAGACCAAATTGATGCAAGACTACTAAGTAGTAGGTCAAATACAGAGGGGATCACATATTCTAGCCACCCTGGGGGGGAGGGAAGAGGAAATGGGAGGTAGGACAAAAACGGAGGTGTAGGGAGGACAATTTAGGGATGGGAATCCCCCCTGATTTTATGTAAATATGTACCTAGAATATTATTGTCAACAATATGTAAGCCACTATGATCAAAATAAAAATTATATAAAAAAATGCTCTCTTGTGCTCCTATGTGCATCGCAGAGCTATTTACAAGTAGTCAGAATCTAGAAACAACCCAGGTGCCCAACAGCTAATGAGTGGCTAAAGAAACAGTGGTACGTCTACACAGTGGAGTACTATTCATCTGTTAGGAAAAATGAAGTCATGAAATTTTCCTATACATGAATGGGCATGAAGACTATTATGTTGAGTGAAAAGAGTCAGGGGGAGAGAGATAGACACAGAATAACATCACTCATCTTTGGGTTTTAAAAAATTTAAAAGACAGTATTGCAATAAGCCCATACACTTAGAAGATGTCTCTATACTCTATTGCCTACTTATAGTTTAGATCTATCTGAATAAATTAGAATTAGGGAGGAAATATTGACCACATTATTCTAATTGGTTAGTTATATAGATTTACCAGTTAAATATAGCATACACCTCTATAAGATTGATAAATAATGCCTAATTTGACTGCAGCAAGATTTTTTTTTCTTTATTTTGGAGGAGTGCCTTCCATGTGCACTCAGATGACTCAGAAGCAGGAAAGGTGGTTCAGTGGATATGTGGAGGATATAATGGAGGAAATGTGTGAGTACTTTGGCCCTTGGTGCTCAGGACCATATGGATCACTTCAGTGGTACTTGAGGGCCTTTAATACAGTATTGGTGATGTGCTGGGGTTGCGAGAAATTGGGTATAGTATGCACTCAACCGTTCTGCTATTTATTGGCTCCTGTAACAGTGTTTAGCTGAAATGACTGCACATACAGCTCTTCATTATCAGGTTACCTTTGCAACATTTCTCAGGCAATGAGAGAACTTTTATAGGTTATGTTTATCTATTTTTGTTTTCTTTAATATAAGTTAGACGGACATAGACTTAATGGTGAATTGTGATGTTTTGAATTTCTTGTTTTTGTTTGTTTTGGGTCCCACCAGGGGTTACTCCTGGCTGACTCTATGTTCAGAAATTGCTCCTGGCAGGCTCAGGGAACCATAAATGGATTTCAGGATTCGAACCACTGACCCTCTGCATACAAGGCAAATGCCTTACCTCCATGCTATCTCTCCAGCCCCGATGTTTTAAATTTCAAATCATAGAAAAGTACTTAGAAAAGTCTTTCTCTTTGATAACAATGTTTGTAAATGAATTTTTAAATAAAATTGATATTATCCAATTTTTTCAAACAATATTTTAACATCTTCATATCCTAAGTAACATAGTTTTGTTTATATCACAAAAGTGATATAAATAACAATTTATGATTACGTTAAAGAAAAACATTAAGTGACTATACCTAAGGCATACAATAATGTTTGAGATAACTTTGTTCTATTAAATAATTTTTAAAATTATTTTGAATCATATGCCAAAATACACAAAACATTAAATCCAAAAAAATATTTTTAAGGAAAGTTAGTACATTTTAAATATGGGAAATATTACAGAAGTTTAAAATACCAGTTTGCCCCAATATAATTACATAAACAGAGTATATTTTAAAATTAGATGAAATTTTCAATTATTTCAAATTATTTTCATTATTTCCATTTTTAGATTTGGAGGTGAATTAATGTTACACTGTCCTATATAAAATAAAATGATACTTCATTTTGCAGGTAACCTCGAGTGTGTGATGCCAAACTATGACTGTCAAGAACATTCTAGACATAAGCGAATTTAATTTACCTTATTCAATTCAGAAATGACTAGGAAGAGTATCTGCTAATGCCTTTTTTGTTCTCTCTTGGCTTATATTCTAGGGAAAATTAGTAAGGTTATTTACTTTTCTTTCTCAAACATTAATTATCTCCCATACTTTGGGTTATAAAGTCATAAGATATTAGCTGGTAAATACTACAGACATAAAACCTCTAAGACTCCTTGATGCTAACACATTTCTAGAAAATTCCCCAATAAATATAAACATTTTTAATTCAAAGACATAAAAAGCAAAATTAACTTTTATTAAAATTTTTATTCAACTATATTGGATAC